>NC_059303.1:7210359-7262859 GCF_017591435.1 Portunus trituberculatus
CGCGGAGGTGAGAGAGAGAGAGAGAGAGAGAGAGAGAGAGAGAGAGAGAGAGAGAGAGAGAGAGAGAGAGAGAGAGAGAGCAGCTGTATTGTGTTGACTTAATTAATCCCGCCCTAAGAAGGATAATACATGAGAGAGAGAGAGAGAGAGAGAGAGAGAGAGAGAGAGAGAGAGAGAGAGAGAGAGAGAGAGAGAGAGAGAGAGTACAAAAAAAAATACATTACGTCAAACTCAATCAGTCAGACTCAACAAAACTATATCATTATCATTGCAGTCTTCCCTCCCTTCCCTTCTGTATCCACACCTTCATTACTGTATTCATGTATCACGCAGGCGTCTTAGTCCTGTATTCTGAAACGCTCTGCTCTCTCACCTCACCATCACTGCTTTCCAAAGGCTCTAGTTGAAGATACTCGTGTTTTTAGGAGTATTTTTTATGGTTCTAGTGATGGATTAGTAAGATTTCTGGTTTATTAAAAAGGAGAAACTGTCTTGAAAACCCAGCTAGTTGTCTCTTTGACCTTGGGAAATTGTCGCAGTGAGAAGGGAAGGCGTCTCTGAATAAGAACGTTAAACTGAGCTTTTTCTAATTTGATATTTTGAAGACTTTAGAGAAGGTTAATTAAAAAGAAGAAATTAAGTGTTCATATCATCAATATAGTTTTAAAAGTTGCTGTTATTTTTTTTTTTCACTGATTTATTTACCTATCCTATTTACCTATCTGTCTATGTATCTGATATATTAGTCTATTTATTTATCTATCTGTCAATCTATCTATACAATTGTTAATCTATATAATAATCTATCTTTTTATCTATCAATACATCTATCAACGTATCTACATATCTATCTATCTATCTATCTATTTGTTTGTCTATCTACTTCAATATTCATTCACTCCAAGAAGGGAGTTTTCATTCTTCATCTACTGGCAATAATGTATGAGCCTTCCCCCCTCCCTCTCTCTCTATACACATTTAATTACAAAACGCTAGGAATATTACATGAAGAGAGAGAGAGAGAGAGAGAGAGGCATGGAGTTAACCCTTTCAGTACCAGCACGCGTTTCCATATTCCTTCTGCTTACTGTCTGGGGATTCTACACAGCTTCAGAAACATATGTGGGAGATTAAAATAGTGAAGACTGTGGCCATTAATCTTCTGACCTCCATAGACCCTTCGTAATGTCAATAAAATGGTCTAATTTTACACAAATCTCAAGGTAAAAATGTGTCCCAGTACTGAAGGGGTTAAAGGAAGACAAGTTTGATAATAGACAGTGATAGAAGGATTAAAGAAAATGAAGGAGTAAATGGATAATCAAATTAGATGGATGAACAGGTAAAGTAATAAATGGACAGAGTAAGAAAGGAATGGAAAATAAAAAAAATATATATAAAAGACCAAACTAAGAAATAAAAAATGATAAAGTAATGATAAAGACAGACAGAAAGACAGACTGACAGACACATAAACAGACATACAGAAACAAATACATAATGAATAAACAAAATAAATAAATAAATAAATGCATGAATGTATAAATGTATGATGAAATAACTCAAGGACAAACTGAGACAAGTGTTCAAGTGAATGATGAGACAGAGAGAGAGAGAGAGAGAGAGAGAGAGAGAGAGAGACTATTTTGATACTGTCACGCAACTTTCTAGGAAATGGAAACAAGACACGGTCTTGTCCTGTATGAGAGAGAGAGAGAGAGAGAGAGAGAGAGAGAGAGAGAGAGAGAGAGAGAGAGAGAGAGAGAGAGAGAGAGAGAGAGAGAGGGAAATCAATACTGAGAGGCCAATGAAATATCACACACACACACACACACACACACACACACACACACACACACACACACACACACACACACACACACACTACAAATACTGCAGTTACTACTACTACTACTACTACTACTACTACTACTACTACTACTACTTTTTTTTTTTTACGTAGGGAAGAGGGCCAGCCAAGGGCAAAAAAAAGAAAGCTAAAAAAAAAATGGCCCGCTTCAGTGCTGGCTTTCTAAAAAGTGTAAAATGTGCAAAAACCGTCAGCCAAAGAAGGGGATCAAATGCCTCGATACCTCCCTCTTAAAAGAAGACAAGTCGTAGGAATTCGGAAATACAGATGCAGGGAGGGAGTTCCAGAGTATACCAGTGAAAGGGATGAATGACTGAGAGTACTGGTTAACTCTTGCATTAGAGAGTTGGACAGAATAGGGATGAGAGGAAGAAGAAAGCCTTGTGCAGCGAGGCCACAGGAGAAGGGGAGGCATGCAGTTAACAAGATCAGTAGAACAGTTAGCATGAAAATAGCGATAAAAGAGAGAAAAAGATGCAACATTTCGGCGGTGAGAAAGAGGCTGAAGCACTACCATTACTACTACTACTACTACTACTACTACTACTACTACTACTACTACTACTACTACTACTACTACTACTACTACTACTACTAAAAGAAAAAAATAATAACAATAATAACAATAATAATAACAATAATAATAATAATAATAATAATAATAATAATGTTAAATAATAAAACCAAGGTAAAACAAAATTCTCTCTCTCTCTCTCTCTCTCTCTCTCTCTCTCTCTCTCTCTCTCTCTCTCTCTCTCTCTCTCTCAAGCATGACACACCACAATCATCTCAGTGATATTCTGGTCTTAATTCTCCCCAGCTTGAGTGTCTGATTGAGAGAAAATGGCAACGTTTCAAGGCTAACTCTTATTTTTCTTATCTTATCTTCTTAATGTTATTGTGCTTGCTGGGTATCTTTAGATCGTTTGGTAGTACCCAGCTCTCTCTCTCTCTCTCTCTCTCTCTCTCTCTCTCTCTCTCTCTCTCTCTCTCTCTCAATGCTTCGTTTTTTTTTCTTCACCCTCTCCTCCTCTGAACTTTTTGTCCTCTTCCTCTTTTATCCTTTCTTTTTACATTTTTTTTCCTTCTTCTACTTCTTCTTCTTCTTTTTCCTTTTCATCTTCTTCTTCTACCTCCCTCTCCTCTTCTTCCTCCTCCTCCTCCTCCATTTTATTTTCACTTTCAGCTTTTATCTTTATCTTTTCTTATCTTTCTATGCAATGACACACACACACACACACACACACACACCGGTAGCTCAGTGGTTAAATCAGAGCGCTGGTTTCACAAGCCAGAGGACCGGGGTTCGATTCCCCGGCCGGGTGGAGATATTTGGGTGTGTCTCCTTTCACGTGTAGCCCCTGTTCACCTAGCAGTGAGTAGGTACGGGATGTAAATCGAGGAGTTGTGACCTTGTTGTCACGGTGTGTGGTGTGTGCCTGGTCTCAGGCCTATCCGAAGATCGGAAATAATGAGCTCTGAGCTCGTTCCGTAGGGTAACGTCTGGCTGTCTCGTCAGAGACTGCAGCAGATCAAACAGTGAAACACACACACACACACACACACACACACACATGTGACCGTGAAATGACATTTGTGTAAACATTTTGTAATTCTAAGTATAATGACGAGGAAAATGGTAGTAGTAGTAGTAGTAGTAGTAGTAGTAGTAGTAGTAGTAGTAGTAGTAATGACGATGATGATGATGATGATGGTGATGACAACAACAACAACAACAACAATATAAAGAAAAAAGAACAACAACAAGAACAATAATAAGAAGAAGAACAAGAGGAAGAGAAGGAAGATAAAAAGAACGTGTTTTCTCCCATGTAATAATAGAAGGATGATGTATTAATGCGCGAACACACACACACACACACACACACACACACACACACACACACACACACACAGACTGGCTATCCAGAAAGACAGACAGACAGACAGACAAACAGATAGACAGATAGATAGATAGACAGACAGGCAGGCAGACAGACAGACAGACAGACAGACAGACTGACTGACTGACAGAGAAAAGTAAATTAATAAACAAATAAAGACGGGAAACAAAGATTGCATCATCGAGAGAGAGAGAGAGAGAGAGAGAGAGAGAGAGAGAGAGAGAGAGAGAGAGAGAGAGAGAGAGAGAGAGAGAGAGAGAGAGAGGACTTCAAGATACAAGGTTAAAAGGTCAAAATTATGGAACGGCAACCAGTCTCGTACACGTCCTGCTGGAGGAGGAGGAGGAAGAGGAGGAGGACTGTAGGGGGGAGAGGGGGTAATGCATGTATAAAGAGAGGGAGGAGTGCCCAGGGAGTGTCATTTCAAGCACCACTCCCGCAGAAGGCTGGGCCAGCATCACCACAGGCAGGGATGGAGGAGGCACTGAAAGAGGTTAGAGAGAGAGAGAGAGAGAGAGAGAGAGAGAGAGAGAGAGAGAGAGAGAGAGAGAGAGAGAGAGAGAGAGAGAGAGAGAGAGAGAGAGAGAGAGAGAGAGAGAGAGAGAGAGAGAGAGAGAGAGAGAGAGAGAGAGAGAGAGAGAGAGAGAGAGAGAGAGAGAGAGAGAGAGAGATCCCCTTTATCCACTTATCGTTTCTCCAGATCTTGAAATGTTAATCTGTCACTACCATCTCAAAAACTCCCTTCCTTACCAAGCCGTACCACTAAATGCTTCTATTATTAACACAAAAATCTTGTTAATCTGTCACTACAACGGAAAAAAATAAATAAAATAAAATAAAAACCCGTGCAATTCATACTAAACCCTACTGGATTGTAATGAAGGTGGAGGCAGAAGAGTTTCCCATCACCTTCCTGCCTGTGAAACGCTATGCCCTCTCACCATCACTGCTTTCCAAAGACTCCAGTCGAAGATACCAGTGTTTTTAGGAGTATTTTTTTCTAGTTCTGGTGATAGATTGGCAACATTTCTAGTTTATTAATATGAGAAACTGTCTTGAAAACCCGGCTAGCTGTCTCTGTGGCCTTGGAAACTTGTCATAGTGAGGGGAAGGTGTGTCTGAATACATATGTGTGTGTGGCGAGGCGTGGTGTAGCAAAGAAGAAGGGCTTTAACAACTATGGCAACAGTAATAAACAAACCTATAATACTTGAAACTTCTTCCTTTCTTCTATGTTATTTTATTTTTCAGTTTTCTAATTCACTTTCCTTTAACGTATCCCCTCTCTCTCTCTCTCTCTCTCTCTCTCTCTCTCTCTCTCTCTCTCTCTCTCTCTCTCTCTCTCCTTCACCTCATTAACCCCTTTAGTACTGGGACACATTTTTACCATGAGTTTTGTGTATGATAAGACCATTTTATTGACATTAGGAAGGGTCTATAGAGGTCAGAAGATTAATGGCCACAGTCTTCACTATTTTAATCCCCCACATGAGTTTCTGAAGCTGTATAAAATCAATAAATAAGCAGAATAGATATGGAAACGCGTCATGGTACTGGGGGGGGGTCGGATAACTTTTCCTTTTTATTCAAGAAGCACAGAAAGGAGGAAAATATATAGATAAGATGCAAAAAAAAGCCAAGCCATTGTGTCTACACGTGACAGTTCCATGGGTCGTAATCTCAAACACTTTTATGCTTCACTTCCGCAATTATGAGATTTGTGTTTATTTTTTTATTCTTATCTATATCGTATGAGATGTGTTATTTCTGTTATTCTTATCTACATCGAGGTTTTTCTTTTAATCTTTTCTTTACCTATTTTCTATGCAGTTTATGAGTTGTGTATATATTTGTTATTCTTATCCTTATCACTGTTTTCCTTTTTATCTTTTTTTTTTATCCGTTTTCTATTACATATATGAGTTATGTATTTATTTCCTACCTTCCGGGCTTTTTTTGTCTATTATATTTCGTCTATCTGGTATGTAGTGTTTGGAGTACATTTTGAAACCACCGCCTGTTGCGTCACCAGTGAGATAAAACAATGCTGAGTGAATACCTAGGTCACTTATTTATTTATATCATGTAGGTTTTTCACGGGAACTTATGGGCTAAAGGGGATACTTTTGTGGTACCTCCTAACTCAAACTCCACCCGCTAGTAAACCTCATACGGGTCCCTCATACCCCAAAGCACGCATGATTCTACTGTACCATGGCGGCTCCCAATCTATAACCTGCTCCCTAAAAATACCATCCACAACTCCATCACAAACCTCTGATAACACCGATAATTATAATGAAACCACTTACTACTGCTACATTCTCTCTACTGTAAAATGGCTCTTGGATTTAAAACATGGAGCTTATTGACAATGTGACGCATTTGATGTGAATAATACTTGTTTGCATTAGTAATCTGCTCACTAACATTATCATCCACTACATCACAAACCTCTAATAACAAAAATAATCGCAATGAAACCACCTACTACTGCTATAATCTCTCTACTTTTAAAATGACCCCTGGATTTAAAACATACGGTAGCTTATCTTATAACGTATTTAATTTGATGTAGATAATACTTGCTTTCTGTTGATCAACGCACATATTGCAAGGATAGCTCACGGTTTTCCTCAAGATCTGACAACCACGCATACCCTGGAGCACCATTCAAACCGAGACCCAGAAGCCAATTTAGAGTATAGACAGACATATTTTACAAGTATATTAAAACTTCCCACTCGCTCTCGTCCGTCAGATAAGACCAAAGAAAACGTATGGAGAAAACGAGAGATAATTTAAAGGTAACTCAAGTAATTTGCAAAGGTTCCTGTATTTTTCCTCTACAAGTTTCTATTATTCTGAGGAAGAGGAGGAAGAAGAAGAGGAGATAAAAGATATGGAAGGGGATGAAAGTAAATGAAGATGAAGATAATGAAGTAAAGAGTAAAAGAGAAGGAAGAAGAGAAAGAGAGGAACAAGGGAGAGGAAGAGGACAAGGAGGAAGAAAAGGAACGAGAAAAGGGAAAATAAACGTGACGAAGATTGGAAGAAAAAAAAAACAAGAGGAAAAAGAAAAGAAGAGAGGAGAAAAACACCAAAAACGAGAGAAACGACAAAATAAAACAAAAGAGAAGGAAAGGATAAAGAGGAAGATGAGAAAGGAGAAAAGAGGAGAGAAAAGAAAAAATATTAAGAGAAACGAGAAAAATTAAAAGAAGGAAGGGAAATAAAGAAAATGGTACAAGGAAGAGGAAAACACCAAAAAAAAAATAGAGAAACGAGAAAATAAAAGAAAATAGAGAAGGAAGGGATAAAGAAGAAGAAGAAGAAGAGAAAGACGAAAGGAGGAGAGAAAAACACCCAAAGAAATAGAGAAACGAGAAAAATTACACAAAATAAAGAAGGAAGAGATAAAGAGGAAGAAGAGAAAGGAGAAAAGAGGAGAAAACACGAAAAAAAATCAAGAAAAAACGAAAAAAAAAATCAAATAAAATAGAGAAGGAAAAAAAAAAAAAAAAAATGGTACAAGGAAGAAAAGCGTCACGTTACGTTTACTTTTTTACGATAGATAAAAAAAAGAACAATGATAATGACGGGTCCTGCCAATAAGACTTCCCCTGATAATTACCGTGGGATCGTTCAGTTCAGTCTAATGGCGTTAATTAAAAGAGAATAATTAATCCTTATCGGCTGCTTCATTATATACTATTATATTCTGTTACTTAACATTATTAGTTTTTTTTTTATATATATATATTATCAGCTGTTTAGAAAATATATATGGTTTTGTTATACTTATTTGCTTATTTTATCTATCTATCTGTTTATTCGTGTATCTATTCTCTCTCTCTCTCTCTCTCTCTCTATCAACCTATATCTATTGTCTATTTAACTATTTCTATCTATCCATCGATCTATTTATCTATCTATCTATCTAACTACATCAAGAAAAAAGGAAAATGGAGAAGATAAAAAATGAAGATAAAAAGAAAACAAATTAAAGAAAGAGGAAAACTAGACAACACAGACAGACAGGTAGACAGACAGACAAACAGACAGACAGACGAACACAGACAGACAGACAGACAGACAGACAGACAGGCAGGTAGATACAGACAGCCAGACAGACACACAGCTAGACACACAGACAGACCGACAGACAGCCAGACAACCAGACAGACAGACAGACAGACAGATAGACAGCCTATATCTATCTATGTACTACTATTCTCCTTCAAAACTTTCTTTCTACTAATCTTCATTCACTATTTCACTTTTTCTTTATCTTATTTCCTTCATTTTCTGGGTTTTTTAATTTCGCCTCCATCGTAAAATTGATTTCCTCTTCTCAATATTTTTTTTTTTTTCTGAAACTTCATGAGCCACACAATTAATTCTGCTTCCTTGCTAGTGAAAATTTGAGAAGCGAGGAGGAGGAGGAGGAGGAGGAGGAGGAGGAGGAGGAGGAGGAGGAGGAGGAGGAGGAGGAGGAGGAGGAGGAGGAGGAGGAGGAGAAGAAGAAGAGGAGAAGAAGAAGAAGAAGAAGAAGAAGAAGAAGAAGAAGAAGAAGAAGGGGGAGGAGGAGGAGGAGGAGGAGGGAGATCATTTCCTTTAATTATGAATATCTAATTGGTATTGGATTTCCAGATCACGTGATTAAGTACTCTCTCTCTCTCTCTCTCTCTCTCTCTCTCTCTGACAAATCATCATACAATGGAGAGAGAGAGAGAGAGAGAGAGAGAGAGAGAGAGAGAGAGAGAGAGAGAGAGAGAGAGAGAGAGAGAGAGAGAGAGAGAGAGAGAGAGAGAGAGAGAGAGAGAAGACACACATGCATTCGCCCTCACACACACACACACACACACACACACACACACACACACACACACACACACACACACACACACACACACACACACACACACAGTCAATTAAAAGAGCAAGAAGAAAAAAAAAGTGCCGACAGAAAAAAAAAAAAAGAAAACCAGATGAATCAACAACACTGACAAAAAGAAAAAGAAAAAAAAGAAGGAAAAAAAGAAAAAAGTAGGAAAAAAGTAAAAAAAAAAAGTAAAAAGAAAAAAGAAAATAAGTAAAATCGTCCATAAAAAGAAATTAATGTACTTGTGTGGCTATTCTTACTTTTCTCCTTTTCTTCCTTCCCGCCTTCTCTCTCTCCTTTCTTCCTTGTCTCCTCCCTTTCCTCCCTTTCCTTCTCTTCAAGTAAGTCTATCTACTTTTCTCCTTCTCCGACACCTCCCTCCTCTTATTTTCCTTCTTTCTTCATCCCTTCTTCCTTCCTTTCTTTCTTCCTTCCTTCTCTCTTCCCTCTCCTCTCTCTTTTTCCCTCTCTTCAACTACCTCCATCTACTACTTTTCTCCTTTTCCTCCTTCTGCTCTTCCTCCTCCTCCTCCGATACCTCCAACTATTTTTCTCCTCCTTCTCCTCCTTCGGTATCTCCATCTACTTTCCTCCTCCTCCTCCTCCTCCTCCTCCTCCTCTTCCGATACCTCCATTCACTTCTCTCCACACTCTCCATCCACCTCTTCTCCTCCACAGTACACATTACTAAAGAAAGACAAAAAGGAGGAGAGAGTAGGAGAAAGAGCTGAAGGAGGCGGTGAAGGAGGGAAGGGGAAGTCAACGAAGGTGGCGCAGGTGGCGGTGGTGGTGGGGGAGTCGAGGGGCGCGAGGCCTGAGGAAGGTAGCACTGCGCCCCTCCACATCCCGTCACCCACTCAAGATACAAATGACACGACTCCTGGCCCGTCCTGCTGCAGCGCCCCCGCCAGGATGCATGCTACCCTCCTGAAGGTAAGACGGAAGGAAGGAGGGAGAGAGAGAGAGGTAGGAAGAAAGGAAGGGAGGGATGAGTAGAAAATAAGGAAGGTAATGGATTTTTCTAAGGTCTTAAAGGTAAGAATGAACGAAGGAGGGAGGGGAGAAAGGTAGGAAGAAAGAGGGGAGAGAAGAGAAGAGAAGGGAGAGATAAGAGAGGACAAGGAAGGTAATGGGTTTTCCAAAGGTATTAAAAGTACAAGTTGGGTATCTTTAAGGGGATCTTGTTTTTGAGGAGCTTAAAAAAGGGTGAATTTGTCTCAAGGAGTGATGTTTGGGTTTTGGGTTCAAGTGAGATGGTGGGGTGGTGGTGGTGGTGGTGGTGGTGGTGGTGGTGGTGGTGGTGGTGGTGGTGGTGGTGGTGGTGGTGGCGGTGGCGGTGGCGCTGGCGGTGGCGGTGGCGATGGCGGTGGCGATGGTGGTGGTGATGGCGGCGTTGGTGGTGGTGTTGCAGGTATTGAGAGGCGTGTCGCTGGAGCCCATGCTGTTCCTCAAGATGATGGCGGAAGGTAACTTCGGCGTGGTGGCGGACACGCTGGAGCAGGAGAGAGTGTGCCGCATCAACCTCAACTTCTCCCAGGAGGAGTGTGCCGGCTGGATCCACGACGCCAACCTCAGCTACGTCAAGGTGAGAGCCGCCGCGCCGCTGTGGTGGTGTGGTTGTGGTTGAATGGTGATTACTGGCTAAATGTAGCAAGGCGGTGCAGTGACGTAGAGGTGTGCTAATCCGTGGGCTTCCCAGGAGGCGGTGCAGCACAGACAGAACCTGTTCAACTACAACCAGAGCATCATGGACAGCGTGCTGCCCCTCGCCGTGGTGCTGTTCGCAGGCTCGCTCAGTGACCGACACGGCCGCAAGCCGCCCATGCTGGCCGTGCTGGCGGGCTTCGTGGCGCTGGCGGCGGCCTACCTGGCTGAGGCACTCAATCCTGAGTGGCCCGTGCAGGTGCTGTACGCCGGCACGCTGGCCGTGGACTTGATGGGCTCCTGGGTGGTGTTCAACATGGCCGTGTACAGCTACGTGGCGGACATCTCCACACCGGAGACACGCACGCGGCGCCTGGCCATCCTGGACGCCGTATGGTACCTGGGGGGCCCGCTGGGCAGGCTGCTGGGCGGCTGGCTGTACCACCTGGCGGGCTACGCCGTGGTGTTTGCGGTGTCCGGTGCCCTGTGGCTGGTGTGCTTCCTGTACACCTTGCTGCTGGTGCGGGAGACCGTGGACAGGGCGACGCACAAACCAGAGATGGAGCTGGACCTCGGTGACGCGCGGTGGGGACCGCTGCGGCACGTGGTAGCGCTGTGCCGCACCACGTTCAAGGCGCGACCCCGCCACGGCCGCCTGTACCTGCTGGTGATCGTGGCGCTCAAGATGGCGGTGTTCCTGGTACAGGGCCATCTCATGTACCAGTGGGCGCAGAATGTGCTGCGGTGGGGCGCGGCGGAGTACTCCACGTGGAGCAGCGTGGACTCCGTGGTGCACCAGGTGAGTGTTGCTGCTGACATGTGCTACAGGGCCACTATGTATGTAATACTATGTGTATGTGCTACACTAGTGTGTTCATTTCATGTCCTGCATGTTACCACGTGATTGAGTCTTTGTCTTTATTTCCTTTGTTGTTACGTAATCCATTTCAGGGGAAGGGTTGAGAAAGAAAACTCGGTGAGAGAAAATTACTGCTGAATCAGCCATTTCTCACCCATTGAACAGGTGGGCATGGTGGCCTGGACGTGGGTGGCAGCGCGCTTGGCCCTGCACGACACCCTGGTGGCGGCTGGTGGCGTGGTGTCCATCGCGCTGTGGTCCGCCATCCTGGCCAGCATCACACAGCCGCAGCTGTGGTGGATAGCGGTGGTGGCTACGGTGGCGGGAATGCTGGAGCCCTGCATGGAGCCCGCGCTGCGCACGCTGCTCACCACCGAGGTTGGCGAGGGCGAGGCGGGCCGCGTGCTGGCACTAATGGGCCTGGTGGAGGCAGCCTGGTTCCTCGCTGACCGCTCCATCTACACTTTCCTCTACAACGCCTTCTTCACCGTGTTCCCGCAGGTGTGTGGCCCCGCGACAGGGAGGCAGGAAGGCAGAGAGGGGAAAGGAAAGGAAAGGAAGGGAAGGGAAGGGAAGGGAAGGGAAGGAAAGGAAAGGAAAGGAAAGGAAAGGAAAGGAAAGGAAAGGAAAGGAAAGGAAAGGGAAGGGAAGGGAGAGAAGGGAAGGGAAAGGAAGGCAGGGATGGAAGGAGGCAAGGGGAGGTGAGGGGAAGGGAAGATGGAAGGGAATGGTTTCACTTATGCATTCTCTCTTTGTCACAAGCTTAGCAGATGATGACATACCTGCTACACTATCATGTACTGTACACACTGACAACACCGACCAATTGAAATAAAAACAGTCTTCTTCACAAAATTGCAATCTCTCTCTCTCTCTCTCTCTCTCTCTCTCTCTCTCTCTCTCTCTCTCTCTCTCTCTCTCTCCATGACCAGCCTTTCGCATCCCACCACCAGAACAGTTAAACCAAAGAGAGACACACCACAAGCAAAAAGTTAATCTGTTCCAAGTGTCTGGCGACAATGTGCTTCAAGGGAGACAAATTGAGACGAATGAAACAAATTGCCTCTCCTTCACGCAAAGCAGTCACTAAGCAGAACCTAAGGCTAACATACCACAACCTAACCTAATTTAACTCAACCTAACCTAACCAAACCTAATACAACCCAAACCAACCAAACCTAACGTAACCTCACTCAATAAGCCTTCTCTCTCCCTACACAGATCAACCTAGTGGTGCAGGCTGGCCTCTGTGTGCCCCTCCTGCTGGCGCTCCTCCTGCTGTGGCGCGCCCTCAGGAACAGAACAGCCAGTAGCTACGACCTCCCCCACCAGGAGTAACGTGGGTGGGGGACCGATGCTGCAGGAGGAGGAGGACGAGGAGGAGGAGAAGGAGTAGGAGGAGGAGGAGGAAGAAGAAGAACACCCATCCCTTCCCCTCTCCCACCCTCACTCCCCTCCCTCCTCCAGAAGTGACAAAGCACCTCATACCCAACAAATTCCCCTCACCTCCCTCCTCCTCCTCCTCCTCCTCCTCCTCCTCCTCCTCCTCCTCCTCCTCCCCTCCTTTCCTCCTCCCTATTAAGCCAAGGACACACACACACACACACACACACACACACGTAATTTTCCATGCATCTTTCCCTCTTACGTGTGTGTGTGTGTGTGTGTGTGTGTGTGTGTGTGTGTGTGTGTGTGTGTGTGTGTGTGTGTGTGTGTGTGTGTGTGTGGCACGTTGGTATACACGGTTCGAATCCCCAAGAGTAAAGAAAAGAAATTGGATGCTTGTCTTGAAACTTTAAAAAGGGAATATTTTTGAGAAGGAGGAAGAAGAACCAGTACGAGGAGGAGGAGGAGGAGGAGGAGGAGGAGGAGGAGGAGGAGGAGGAGGAGGAGGAGGAGGAGGAGGAGGAGGTAAGGGACCAAGAGCTACATTCAAAAACACTCCTGCCAGCTCCTCACTACTTTCAAACGGGCTCTACTTGAAGCTACACGGGTTTTAAGGGTGTTTTTACCATTGTAGGGACGTATTAATGAGATTTATGCATTGCTATCAGGAGAGACATCCTTGAGAACCAGGCTAATCGTCTCTGTGGCCATGGAAAACACTCCTAGGTGGTGAGCAGCTGTTTCGCCCTCCTCTCTTATTCAATCTGTCTTTTTCTCTCTTCTTGTTCCTTCTAGATCCTTTCGTCTTCCATTGTTCCTCTCTTCCACTTATCATGTCTCTTTTTTTTTCTTTTTTCTATCTCTTATTATCCTGTTTTCCCTCGTGGTGGAGAGAAAAGTGATTCTAAATAATGTTCCTTTTCTGTTTGTCTTTTGTTACTCATGTCTAATTTTCCTTCCCCTTACACCTGTTTCACCTTCCTCCCTTATTCTATCTGTCTTTTTCTCTTTCTTCTTGTTCCTTCTGTATCCTTTCGTCTTCCATTATTCCTCTCTTCCACCTACCTTGTCTATTATTTATTTATCTTTTCTATCTCTTATCTTGTCTTCCCGCGTGGTGAGAGCAGTGTTTCTAAATATTCCAAATAATGTTCCTTTCCTGTTTAATCTTATTATTATTTTTTTTTTTTATGTAAGAAGGAGAACTACCAAGGGCAAAAAAAATAATAATAAAAAAGGCCCACTTGGATTATAGTCTCCATAAAAGAACCCTTGTCTAGTTTTCCTTCCCATTACATAAAAAAAAAAAAGTTCACACACACAAACGAATGATCTGAAGCGTACATGTCTGTCAGAATAAGAGAATAAGATTAATTAAATGTATAAATGCATGAAGAATAGAATATTATAATCTCACAATAAGCCTACTAGAGTAAGCCTAAGAGAATTGAAGTTATGTATATATACCTCAAATAATGGTGGTGGTGGTGGTGGTGGTGGTGGTGGTGGTGGTAATAGTGGTAATAATAATAATAATAATAATAATAATAATAATAATAATAATAAGAAGAAGAAGAAGAAGAAGAAGAAGAAGAAGAAGAAAAGAAGAACAATAAGAGGAAGAGGAGGAGAAGAAGAAGAAGAAGAAGAAGAAGAAGAAGAAGAAGAAGAAGAAGAAGAAGAAGAAGAAGAAGAAGAAGGAAAAATAGAAAGAAGAAAAATAGAACATGACAAGACCAAGGTAGAAGAAGAAGAAGAAGAACAAGAACAAGAACAAGAACAAGAAAAGAAAAGAAAGGAAAAGAAAGGAAAAGAAAAAGAAAAGAAGAAGAAGAAGAAGAAGAAGAAGAAGAAGAAGAAGAAGAAGAAGAAGAAGAAGACTAAGACTAAGGTGATGAAAACGCAAAAAAAATGTGTGTGTGTGTGTGTGTGTGTGTGTGTGTGTGTGTGTGTGTGTGTGTGTGTGTGTGTGTGTGTGTGAGTGACCATTTTCTTCTTGATCTGAAGACCAATTAACACTTTTCTAGGTTGTCAAAATAGTTCACTAGCTCTCAATTGTTTTTATTTCTTTTCGTGCATTCCTCATACCAAGTTAGAATTTTCAAAAAGTAAACTGACAACAAAATGTCAAAAAAAAAAAAAAAAAAAAAAAACATCAGTGATTCTCAACCTCGTGTGTGTATTGTTTCAAATAGATCATAGTAAGTCACATGTTCCGTCATTAGCAGCCAATAAAGTTAAGAAAAATAGTGAAATGATATGAAATAGTACACAAGAATAGGTGACCAGTTGACCAATTAGTGTTAGGAGCCCAAGAATTCACCAGTATTCTCAATCACTCATACCTTTCTCTGGCACACTCTGGAACTCCCTGCCTGCTTCTGTCTACCCAACTTCCTGTGACTTGACCTCATTTAACAGGGAGATTTCAAGACATTCATTTTTTGGCTAACTGTGTAAAGAGACTGCCAAATAAGTGGGCCTATTTTTTCGTTTTATGTTGCCCCTGGCCAGCTTTCCCCTCTTACATAAAAAAAGGGTTACTTCTTCCAGTGTGTAAAAGAGCGTAAGGTGTGTCAGGTGTGGGTGAGAGAGCTGGGTGTCTGGGAGACTTACTAAGGCCCATTTTTTGACACACTTCCGCACTGCACCTTCACTATTTTCAAAGGGCTCTAGTTGAAGTGACACGGGTTTTTAAGGATGTATCTGTGATTTTAGTGACATGTTAACAAGTTTTCTGCATTATCAACAGGACAAACAATTTTTTAAAGGCTTTAGTTGAAATGACACGGGTTTTTAAGGATGTATCTGTGATTTTAGCTGATGTTAACTAGTTTTCTGCATTACCAACAGAACAAATACTCTTTTTAAAGGTTCTACTTGAACTGACACTTGTTTTTTTTTAAGAGTTTCTATGATTTTAGAGACTTGTTAACAAGTTTTCTGTATTACCAACAAGACAAACACTTTTTAAAGGCTCTAGTTGAAGTGACACGGATTCTTAAGGATGTTTCTGTAATTATAATGACATGTTAACAAGTTTTCTGCATTACCAACAGGACAAATACTCTTTAGAACTCGTTTAATTGTCTCTGTGGTATTCGAAAATCGTCGCGGTGAGAGAGGGATGCGTTTCTAAGTATGGCGCTTAGCTGTGTAGCGTGAGTGACTCTTACTATTCAGAAACACTTCCCTCTCTCACGCCGACCAATTTTAAGGTTCACAGAGACAATTATCCGAGTTCTAAAGGCAATTTATCCTGTTGGTAATGCAAAAACTTTGTTAACATGCCATTAGAATAAAAGAAACACCTTTAAAAATTCGTGTAACTTCAACTAGAGTCCTTTGAAAGAAGTGGAGGTGTTGTGATGCGCGGAAATGTTTTAAAATATGGGCCTGTTCTCACTATACAATACAACACGTAGGTAAATAAACACGAGTGCTACTAATTTTGAACCGTTGTGAGATTAATATTTTTCTGAGTAAAACAAATGTGAAAAAAGTAAATAAAATTAATAAAGACCTTTCAGAGACTATTACTTTAAGATACCTTGAGATGAATACTTTCTTTCGCATCAAAATATAAAAGTAAAAAAAGTTAATATATATAAAAGAAACTTAAGAGATGGTTAGCTGGTGGGTAGGTGGGTGGGAGGGTGGAAGGAGAGGAAGACAGGGTTCCCAACCTGGGGGTAAATTACCCCCTGGGGGTAATTTAGCAATTTTCGGGGAGACAGAACCACGAAGCCAAGAATTCCTCAACTAGCTTCAAATATGCAACTCCAACCATCTCACTGATGCTCTTGACATCTTTGGTAAGTCATTAGAGATGCAAAATGTACTAATACAATAAATAAAAGAAATTATCTCTAGTGTTTTAGTTTAAATATAATTTTGTGAAAGGGTAACATGCTTAATGTGGCATGCTAAATTGGGTAACAAGCTGAAAAAGGTTGGGAACCACTGAGATAGACAGACAGGAAAAATAAAATAAATAAATAAATAAAATAATGTGTGTGGTGGATAGATGGATAAGGGAGATGACAGTATGGGCAAACAGACAGACAGACATGCAGACAGACAGACAGACAGACAGAAAGACAGACTGATAGACATACAATCCACACATAAAAAAGGATGAAAAAACGAGTGAACAAAATAAGACCACAAGAATTATGAAAGAGGTACACATATATAAAGGAGGAGGAGGAGGAGGAGGAGGAGGAGGAGGAGGAGGAGGAGGAGGAGGAGGAGGAGGAGGAGGAGGAGGAGGAGGAGGACGACGACGACGACGACGACCATCACGACCACGTTGAAGAAAACTTACTAACTAAACCAATTACATGCACTTCTTGTCGTGGGGAAAGGGGGAGGAGGAGGAGGGAGGAGGAAGAAGAGAAGAATTGTGAGAAGAGAGGAGAGAAGAGGAGAGCATCCTTATCCCTCTATCTCCTTCCATCTTTTTTCCTACCCTAGCTCCTCCTCCTCCTCCTCCTCCTCCTCCTCCTCCTCCTCCTCCTCCTCCTCTCTTTCCCACTTAAAGACAATTTTTCCTTAGTTTGTGGTCAAGTTGAAAAGAAGGAGGAGGAAGAGGGAGGAAGAGGAGGAGGAGGAGAAAAAATGAAGAATGACATTAATCCCTCTACACACACACACACACACACACACACACACACACACAAATATATAGATGGATATATGAATAGTTAGATAGATGGATGGATAGATAGATAGATAGATAGATAGATAGGCTGAAGTCCACATAAATAGACAGTGATAGGGAAAGAGAATGAGGGATATGATGATTGTGTTGAGTGACAATGATGAATAATAATGAGAGAAGATAAGAGAAGTAGTGATGATGGAAAGTAATGATGATGATGATGATGAAGAAAAGCAAAACCCAAACGCTTCAACACTGTTCCGAACCGTAGCTCAAGGGATACAAACTCCTGCAGGCGTTGAAGGAGAACACCAAATGCACCATCACCCTTACGACCTCCACCTCCTGACCAAGATAACGCCAATCAACTCTGTCCATAGAAAATGTAATCTGGAGTTAGAGGAGAGGAAAAAAAAAACGTGACTTTAAAGCACATGAAGCAGTTTCGAAGCCCCAAAACACTGAACACTGCCATTTTTTTTTTTTCAATTTTCATCGTTGTTTATGGCAGTTAACGAGGTGATTAAGTAGTTAACCTTTTCAATACTGAGACACATTTTTACCTTGACTTTTTGGTATTAGATGTTCTTACTTACTTAGGAAGGGTCTATAGAGGTCAAAAGATTAATGGCCTGAGTCTTTGCTATTCAAATCCCAACCTAAGTTTCTAAAGCTGTATGAAATCGTTAAACAGTAACTACAGTGAATATGAAAACACTTCCTGGTTCTGAGGTTAAGTAGTTAGATAGGTAATTATGAAGATATTTAAGCAGGATAACACAGTTGACTCTCTAATTAATACGTCCGTCTACCTATATTTCTAAATAAAGTGACATCTGGCATCCTTTCATCAGGCCAGCTGTCATTAACTACAACTGCCTGTCACGTGTGTCTTGGGTTATTTTCCTCATCTCCCTCCTTACCTCCTCTTCTTCGTTCCTCTCCTCCATCTCTCTCTCTCTCTCTCTCTCTCTCTCTCTCTCTCTCTCAAGGGCACGAGTCCCATCTCTATATTTTGTTCTCTCTCTCTCTGTACTTTATGCTTGACATTTAGTACAGTATAACACACACGCATAAACACATATTCAAGCAGGTGGTAGTAGTAGTAGTAGTAGTAGTAGTAGTAGTAGTAGTAGTAGTAGTAGTAGTAGTAGTAGTACCTTAATCATCATTATTAGTTTCGTTAACACGTAAAATTGGAAAAATCAAGCTTATTAAGACGAATAGTGGTATAAACTCCAAGCCATAACCCCTCCACCACCACCACTACCCCCCACACACTTTAGCCGCCCCCATCCAACCAACCCCTTCCCAACGTGATAAACAAACTGAAGAGCCTCATTATACCAAACGAAAACCTAAATAACTCACCCATTTCCATCAGCAGTCATATTACGTTGGGTTTGGTAACAGTTAAGTAGGAGGCTCCCTAAAACCCACGATTCCCCACAGTGCCCCAAGCTTGCTCGAGCAGGTAGGGGGGGGGGATGGAGGAAAAGGGGGAGGTCCTATCCTGTACTTTTACCTAGTTTTTCCCTAAGATAAGTAACAGATGTCTGGGAAATAGCTAAGGTTATTTTACCAATCAATCAAGTCTACATTGAAATCCAGCCAGTTAAAGTGCAGGAAACGATAATGACGAGAGAGAGAGAGAGAGAGAGAGAGAGAGAGAGAGAGAGAGAGAGAGAGAGAGAGAGAGAGAGACGGGAGGGGAGGAAGGATGAAAGAATGTTCGGGTGAGAGATAAAATAGATCCGAAGACGAGGAGGAATTGGAGAGAGAGAGAGAGAGAGAGAGAGAGAGAGAGAGAGAGAGAGAGAGAGAGAGAGAGAGAGAGAGAGAGAGAGAGAGAGAGAGAGAGAGAGAGAGAGAGAGAGATTAATGAATACACTAATAATATAAAGTAAAACCGTAGAAACTCACCGCCTAACAGCCTCTCTTCCTTCTTTCCTTCAGTGGCTCGTGTTCTGAGTTACGCTGGTGGCGTGTGGGTGGAAGAGAGTAGAGATGCCTGTTCACTCCTTATCATTCTCCTTACACCTCCCACAGCTTTTTTACCACGTTGGCGGGCACTGTGATGCGTTGAAATGAATGTTATCTCCTCACCACGCAATTATCACTGTGTAATTTGCTTTGGTTCACTCAGGAAGTTAAAAATAGTATCTCGCGTTTGCACTTCGTCACATCCAACAGTAAACAATCGCAGCATGTGTTGACTGATCCGCCCGCAGGGTCGGCCCAAGCCTCCATGGGGCCCTAAGCGAAATTGTATTTGGGGGCCCCCTAAGTAAATAAACAGATAGACAATGTTCTTACTGTAAATGTGTCATGTTTAATTATTTTTGGTAAAAAAAAAAGTGCAACGGCAATGTGGAACAATAAATCGTAATGCAAGATCAATAAAAACAAATAACTTCCAAATATCAACTCTATTAGCTCACAAAAATAATTATAAATTCTATTGTACAGACATAAAGAATAAAATAAAATAATGAATAAATACCACACAAATATTTAATGATATAAATGAACAGAGATACTGTACTGTACCTAAAACAAAGTAACACAAATCGTTTATTTCACCCACTCTTATAGTGTCTTTAGTGGTCACGCGGATTAAGGCGCCGCATTCTGCCACGATGGTGGTAGATTGCGGGGCATCGATTCGAATCCCACTAATGACATGTAGCAGCTATATGGCCTTTGTTGCCTAGCAGCAGGACAAATTACTTCATTGGAGGGGGCTCCTATGGTCCCATGGAAGAATATTAGAGGGTGGTGCCCGATCTGCAATACCCAGGAATAAAATGGCCGCCCGAAGAGCATTTATGATCCCATATAAATACTACTTGATTGGATTTAAGAGTGATGTAGCACAATCTATGGGTGATTTAAGTACAAAGAACCACATAACATTACTTATGATATATTTTTACAACTCCATATTGTCTCCATATCTTTAATCATATAGAAATAACTATTTATACATGGGCGACAAATAACAAATAGGCTACAATATAATTTTTATTGCTCTTAGGGGCCCCCTTGTGGCCTCGAGGCCCTAAGCCATCGCTTACTTGCTTATGCGTCGGGCCGGCCCTGCTGTTCCGCCACCGCCACGACTATACTAATGTTCGTATTCTAAACTCTTCCATGCCTCACCTCCACTATTTCAAAAGACATTATTTAAGTTTACACGAGTTTTTTACGGTGTTTTTTACGGTTCCAGAGACAGAATGAAGAGATTCCTGAATTAATTGGAGAAATACTCGAGAACCCTGCTACTCATCTCTGTGGCTTTGGAAACAGTGTTGCCACGCGTAGGGGAAATCCCCTACGGTAGGGGATTTTAGGCCTCTGTAGGGAGTAGGGGATACCTACGGGGAAAATCGCCTCATCGTAGGGGAATGTAGGGGAAAATTAAAAATTTTCAACTGTCAATCAATTTCATACACGAAATCAAAATGAGAGAGAGAGAGAGAGAGAGAGAGAGAGAGAGAGAGAATGACGAGTCTGATACGTGTCTATCCTTTCTCTACCTGACTCGACGATTCGTGTCCAGTACGGCTGGATTCGATCCCGTTAGTGACATTCCTCTCAATACTATTAAGAAACTATAGCATTTACAAGTCTGAAAATCAATATGGCACGACTGAAATTCAACTGAAATTCAATATGGCTTACATAGACAGTCCATCATTTCTTAATATAAGAGGATATTACTTTGTAGACACGTCGGGAGTTAGAATGTGTTAAGTATACCTCCATTTATTTTTTCCATTTTGAATCAAATTGGTTGCAGTTGGATAAAGTCTATCCTGGGATACTTGCAAGCGAAACCCTGTCAAAACTGAAGCCACACGAAAGAGGGAGCTTTCTTTCACGGTGTAGAAACTGGTACAAAACTGCATGCTGTCAAATTCTAAAAAGGATTAATCTAGTGGATCCAGTTTTTGCGGCACTCAAAGACGTTAACCATGAATACATTTTGAAGGATAAAGCTGAAGTGAACTCAGCAGCAGTCTTGTTTCAGAGGCTACCACGTTTTCTTCCTGATGCTAATGTACAAATCACTGATCGACAATGGAGGTCAATTTTAGTTGATGAAGAGGTGAAGAAAGGAGGATGGGAAAGTAAGAGCATTGAGGAGTTTTGGAAAGAAATGAGAAAAGTAGCTTCATATGAACAACTATCAACCTTCATGCTGAGAGTAACAGCATTACCCCAAAGTACAGCAGAAGTTGAAAGAACATTCTCGAAACTTAACAACAAATCAAAACTTAGAAATAAGTTATCGACTAAGACACTGGAATCAATAATTAAAACATACGAGAGATTTCCATCAAATTTTGCCCTGACCCCTTCTCTGTGTAAGCGGTATTCAAGTGCAAGAACAAGGTACTTCTCAAAATACTCGGATAAAGATGAAAATGCTATGTTCGTTGAAGCACAAGAATCTTCATAATCATCATCAACCTGCTAAGCATGTAAGTAAACATTTTTTTTCTTTTTTGCATGTGTAGTCTTTATTTCAGTATATAATCACGATTTGTGAGCGTAGGGTAATGTAGGGGAAAATCACCTTGGCTGTAGGGAAAATTAGTCATGGAAGCGTGGCAACACTGTTTGGAAAATAGTCGCGGTGAGAGAGCAAAGCGTTTCGAATAAGGAACCGAGTTGAATGAGTGCGCACTGACCAGTATTTACCTTCTGTACAAAATTGAACCTGTGCACTTCTAAGACCTCATAAAAAGCTAATGATGAACTTTCTGCAATAAGTTTGGCTTTTCTCAACACCTTCACAGACACACGTGATAAATATATTAGGAAACATTCTATTTAACATTCTTTATTTAAGTTTGGCTCTTCTTAATACTTTTACTGACAGGCGAGTGATAGTTATGTTAAAGCAACATTTTTTTTATCGCAACATCGGTTTAAAATTACTTCTAAACCTCATAAAAGGATGATAATAAATTTTCTCCGATAAGTTTGGCATTTCTTAACCCCTTCAGTACCATCACGCGTTTCCATATTCATTCTGCTTATTATTTGGTGACTATACAGCTTCAGAAACTTGGAAGGGAATTAAAATTGTGAAGACTGGCCATTAACCTTCCGACCTCCACAGACTCTTCTTAATGCATATAAAATCGTCTAATCATACCTAAATCTCAAGGTGAAAAATGCGTTCAAGTAGTGATGGGGTTAACGTCTTTACAGGCAGGCGTGTTAGTTATAGAAGAGCAGTATTTCATCTCAACATCCGTATAAAATTTAACCACTTCAGTACTAGGACGCATTTCTACCTTGTGATTTATGTACGATTAGAACATTTTATTGACGTTACGAAGATTCTACGGAGGTCAGAAGATTAATGGCCTTCGTCTTCACTCTTTCAATCCCCACACAAGTTTCTGAAGCTGTATAAAATCATAAATCAGTAAATAGAATGAATATGGGAACTTGTCATGGTACTTAGAGGATTAAGAACTGGTACATGTATTCTAAAACCGAACATTTCACTAACGCTGGTAAACAATGTTAATTCTTTGCAGTTAAATTAAAACAATGTATCTTAACCAACCTTTCCTTGCGAGGCAGACAAGAACAAGGTCACAAGGTTCAGTCAGAGACACAAATTCCCCCACTGAAAGACACCTCACTGACCATTGATATTAGTCAGTCATACCAGAAAAATATGACATCTCTTCTAAAAAGCATCTACATATATCAGTAAATTCTGTGTGTGTGTGTGTGTGTGTGTGTGTGTGTGTTACATATATACTGTCTTGGATGGATGAGTGAGAGATGAGGACTGAAAAAAAACTCCTCCACCCCTATAATAAATGAATGATAATAGTGATGATACTTCCCCCCCCCCAGTACTGTAGTCTTCCTCGTCCTCGTCCTCCTCCTCCTCCTCCTCCTCTTCCATGGTCCAAAACAGTGACAATGGTGATGGTGTAGTCTTGCAGTGTGGTGATCACAATATGGACCTGAGGATATCACATACTAGCCCTCTGATAATGCCACTACTCAGAATAATAAAAGGAAGTAAAGAAATGACTAAGTAAACATCATGGTAATAAGGTGAGTAAATAATTGACTCAAAGATTTATCAAAAGTCTAACAGGAAAAGAAAAAAAAAGGAGTGATGACAATAGAATAAAAAAGAAATGTGTAAATTGTAGTAATCTCATCAAATATTAGGCAATGGTGGACATTTGCAGCATCAATGAGTAAAGAAATTCACAAAAGTTCTAACAGCAAAATAAAGTGATAATGACAAGAAAATCAAATAAAAAATAAAATAAGAAAAACATAAACTGCAATAATCTCACCAAATATTAAGCGATGGTGAATCTTTCCATCACCAACAAGTCAAAATTCACAAAGAAAAAAATAACAGATAAATAAAGAAAAAAAGTGAAAATGACTAAAATATAGATATATAAAACTGTAATAATCTCACCAAATATTAGGCAATGTTGAATCTTTCCATCATCAACAAATCAAAATAAAAACCAATCATTAAAAACACGACTAACAAACATCTACACAATAAAAGAAATCAAATCCTACAACAATGAATACTCTGAACCCTGACACTCATTGCTTCATTCATTCATCACAGTGGATTGCTCATTGCTACACTCTAATTCAACTGCTTAATTTTTGAGCGATAGTTTTGGCAGAAGCACTTGACAGCCAGGTCCCCAAAGTAAGCAGTGATGGCCTTCTTCTTGGGACCCATGTAGGCTGTCTCCACGTCCACCATCCCATCCACACCAGCCAGCTCAATCACCTGTGTGGGGGAAAGAAGGCTATATGAAGGACATTTATTTATTTATTTTAGAAACGCTTTGCTCCCTCACCACAGTTATTTTTGAAAGGTATTAATGATCGTTAGCTAAGTTCTCAAGTATCTGAACTGTTGGTAATGTACAAATCTTATCAATCCATCTCTAAGGACTTAACAATAATACCCGTATTTATAAATGCTTTCCTCTCTAACCAGTTATTTTCGAAAGGTCTCAGTGATTGTTAACTACGTTATCCAGTGTTTCTACTTTTGGTAATATAGAAATCTTATCAATCTGTCTCTAGAAGCTTAAAATATTCCCTTGATACCACATGTAACTTACACTAAAGTCTTTTGAAAGAAGTGGAGGTGCAGCTCTGAAGTGTTTAAGAATACAGCCCATGGTACAAGAGTTAAATAGAGGAAGTTAAGGTTTGATGTGAGATTTCATGGCAAGGGTAAGGTAAGATAGAGGAAGGAAAAGGTAGGGTTCCAGATTTCATTCAATGTGTAAATGTAAAATAGAGGAAAGGAAAGTGATCAGTGATGTCAATATTGTGTGAGACTTAAATAGTGAGAGAAAAGGAAGGATTTGAGGTTTCATTCATCACGTAAGTGTTAAAAGAAAAGAAGGAGCAATATGTGATTTTTAATAGTTGTGTAAGAGTTGAACAAAGAAAGTACTCTTAATTCCCTCTTTTATACTTTTAGAAACAGTAGTATCATTCACACTCTCAGCTCCCTCCTTTACACACTCAAAAAGGCAACATTATTCACACTAACTTCATATTTAACCCACTGAAAAAAGTAGCACAAAGAAATGGAACAACTGGAATGCCACACACACCCAAGCAACACCCATTACATGACACACAATTCACTCTTAACTCCACACACTGAAAAAAAGCAACACAGAGACATGACATACAGGGATGTCACACACACTCCTAGTAGCCTCCATTACCTGATACACATCACTGTTGCGGGGCAGGAAGAGTGCCACGTTGGGTGTGATGCTCCGGGCGGCCCTCATCAGGCGGGCACAGTTCATGGTGCCGCCCAGACGATACACATTGTACACCTCCTCCTCCAGGTACTTGATGCCACCCCACGGAGGACTCAGGTACACCACATCAGCCTGGGAACATCAGAAGAATGTGACCCTTGTTTATTTCTGAGTTTGCTTGTACATTTGTAAAACACTGAACATATTAACCCCTTCAGTACCATAATACATTTTCATATTCATTCTGCTTACTGTTTGGTGATTTTATACAGCTTCAGAAACTTATGGGAGGATTTAAAATAGTGAAGACTGTGGCCATTAATTTTCTGACCTCCATAGACCCTTCCTTGCCGGTACATTTGTAAAACACTTAACACATTAACCGTTTCAGTACCATGACACATTTCCATATTCATTCTGCTTACTATTTGGTGATTTTATACGCTTCAGAAACTTATATGATGACTAAAAATAGTGAAGACTGTGGCCATTAATCTTCTGACCTCCATATACCCTTCCTAATGTCAATATAATCATCTAATCACATAAAAAATTCAAGATAAAAATGTGTTCCAGTACTGAAAGAGTTGACTTACAAGAAAAACAAGTAGTAGAAGTAAACATAACCAGTGCTCATTGTAGGCAAGATAACTCACTTTGTGGTACTATATTCACTCATAAGGGATAAAAAAACACACATGGCAAGTAAACAAAGCCACATAACCTCAAGGAAGCTAGGAGACTCAACACTGTGGTCAAATGTCCTCCTGTAGCTGGATGAGGGGCAGAGGACTCACCTTGAGGGAGGACGCCAGCTTGAAGAAGTCCCCCACCCTGAAGTCAATGCGATCAGCCACGCCATACACCTGTGCATTGTGTCGTGCCAACTCCACCTTCTTTGGGTTATTGTCAATGGCTATCACTGTGGCAGAAGGACAGGGAATAGTTGTAAGTGTGTCTTCTCATAGCTAGGGGCAGAGTGGCGATGCAAACAACACTGCTACCTCTCACCTATAGTGGCTTTAAATGTCTAATGCAGAATAGAAGGTATATAGGGGTATTTAAAGGCAAATTAGTATCCACAATCACCTATTTAGACCTAATTCTTGTGTACTTATCAGCTCAATACATTCAATCCATCTTCTTTATTATTTATTTTTATTTTTACACAAGAGGGGAAGCTAGCCAATGGAGAAAAAAAAAAAAAAAAAAAAAAAAAAAAAAACAGTCAACGAAGTGGCCTTGATTGCCCTTGAAGAACAATAGAGTTAGCCAAAAGTCAGGGAATAAAAGTTACAGAATAGAAGAATATATGAATAGAATGGATAAAAGGCAAATAAATATCCACAATCACCTATCTAGACCTAATTTTTATGTACTGAGTGGCTGAATACATCCATACATGACTTCCACCCACAGTGACTCACCACGGCCGCAGGTCTTTGCCAGCTGTATGGCATTCCCGCCGGCCCGCACATGGCATCCACAGCCACCGCACTCCTACACCGCCATGCCTGGTGGGCCGCCAGGAACTCAGGCGTCACTGAGTACCACGACTCTGGCCAGGGAAGGAATGGTTAGATGATGCAGTGCTCTAAAATATCTCTCTACTCTAACTGAGGTGAACAAGTAAAGGTCTCAGGAGAACTGTCACTATAAAATGATACCAAATACTTCTCTCTTTAATTTATTTAACATGAGGAAATCTATGATCTAAAAGTACTAACACAACAAAACTACATCTTTTCTCATAGGTTAAAATTTCACAACACCTTTCATAATTTCAGATAACCCTTTGGACCACAGCTTTGGGGACTGGCAGGCACCTCCAGTACACCTTCTCTCCTCTACCTTTCTGTTACCCTTGGTCAATGCTTCTCTTACATAACTATAACAATAATAATAATAACAAAAACAGTCCCCCACATGAGCCTCACCATTGTCTAGCCTGATGCCTTGGTCAAAGTTGAGGAAGAGTCTGTATCGCTGCGCCCAGTACTTCTCGATGTCCTTGGGGAGATCTGGAGGTAAACTGCCTCCCTTCACCCAGTAGGAGAGACGCTGGCACCCGGAGATGATCCTTTCCCACACCTCTTCCTCACTTTCTGACTCCTAGCACGTGGATGGCAGTGAAGTGGAAGCAAAGGTGGAGTAGAATAGGTGTTCAGTGAATGGATGTTTAATTAACCCCTTCAATACTGAGACACATTTTTACCTTTGACTTTTGGGCATGATTAGACAATTTTATTTGTATTAGAAGGGTCTATGGATCTCAAAAGATTAATGGTCAGAATCTATCCATTTTAATCCCCCACATAAGTTTCTGAAGCTATATAAAATCACCAAATAGTAATCAGAATGAATATGGAAATGTGTCATGGTGCTGAAGGAGTTAAGGTAAGTCAAGATGATTTGAAATTAATATATCTCTTAACTTTAATAGTTTTAAGTGTTTTAGTCTCATTCTTGTCATTTCAGTCCTTTCCTGTGGTCATTTCTGCTTATTATCCAAATCATTCCAGCCTCCATGATACATAGTACTACAGATTGGGATTGTGTGAGGAACTTGGAAAATCCCCCATCTGTTTATCCTCCTTGACTATGCTAGCTACCTGTGTTTGGCTGGCATTAGTAGTCTTCTGTGCCATCAATAAAAGGGATTTGTACTTATGTCTACTACCTATGTTTAGCTTGCAGTAGTAGTCTTCCTTGCGATCAATAAAAGGGATTTGTGCATACATTTACTACTTGTGTGACTGGCAGTAGTAGTCTTCCCTGCCATCAATAAAAAGGATTTGTGCATACATCTGCTACTTGTGTGACTGGCAGTAGTGGTCTTCCCTGCCATCAATAAGAGGGATTTGTGGCCACATCTACTACCTATTTTTGGCTGGCATTAGTAGTCTTTCTTGCCATAAACAAATTGGTATAAATAAAAGGACTTGTGCTCATATCTACTACCTGTGTTTGGCTGGCATTAAGAGTGTGTTCCTTGCTGTAAATAAAGAGATTTGTAGCCACATCAACTACATATGTTTGGCTGGCATTAGTGGAGTGTTCCTTCTCGTAAATAGATTGCTGTAAATAAAGGGATTTATGCTCATATATACTACATACCTGTGTTTGGTTGGCAGTGCTGGGGTCTTCCTTGGCCACACAGAAGTTTCCGTCCTTATCAAAGGTGATCTGAGCAGCCTGCCACTCCACCTCACCACGCACACCACTGCCTCCACTCTTACCCTCACCACTCTGCAAAGATCACACACACACTCATCTACAAACTAACTTCACAACTTACCTATCTTTATCATCTACATTCTCAACCAATGTACAAAGATAGCACACACTCATCTACAAACTAACTTATTAATTTATCTATCTTTATTATCTAGTACTTTAAATTACAAACTTTATTATCTAGTACTTTAAATTACAAACATTATTTTTTTACAGGGCTTGATCTTAGCTAAAAAAAAGTTATAGAATTTTCAGTCTCAAAGTTTCTATTTCATTATAAGGATATGATGCTTTTAAAAGAAATTATGACACACACACACAAAAGAAGCACATTTTATCAATCAAAATATACTTTGTACATCAATATTCTACTTTTTGTGATTTAATTATCTGTAATCTTAGAAGAAAAGATTTGATCAGTCTTTAACCCCTTTGGGACACATTTTTTCTTTAAGACTTGTGTGCAATCAGACCATTCTTTTGACATTAGGAAGGATCTATGGAGGTCAGAAAATTAATGGCCACAGTTTTCACTATTATGATCCCACATGAATTTCTGAAGCTACAAAAAATCACCAAACGGTAAGCAAAATGAATATATTAACACGTCATGGTACTCAAGGTGTTAAGAATCAAGCTAATCATCTCTGGCCTTTAGGAACAGTCATGGTGAGAGAGCAGAGCATTGTGAACACAGGCCATGGACACTTTCATTCACCTTGCCAAGATGCAGGACGCGGGCAGTGAGGTGTGGATTGCCCTCCTGCACGCTGCCCTCCTCCCTCACCACCTCCTGGTACCACCTCTGGGGCGTCCTCGAGTCAGGTTCTGCATTCACCTGAGAGGCAAAAAATGTGAGATTACTCTTACACCCAACACTGCCTCATTCTCTCCCTCTTTATTTACATATAAGGGGAAATATGGCAGTAGTGGACAATAGTAGCAGTAGCAGTAACAGTAACAGTAATATTAACAGTAACAGTAGAAGTAACAGCAGAAGTAGTAGTAGCAGTAGTAGTGAGGATTGGCAGGTTAAGGTAATGAGAGAGAACAACTTACTCTGTGCATGACCTTCCCTATTAGATTCACAGTGGAGGACGGCGAGACATTTGGGTCCTGCTCCTCCAGAAATCTGTGCAACCTCCTCTGCTGACGCTTGATGTTCTTCCCGTCACCAGAGACACTGTTGACAAACACACACACACACACACACACACACACACACACACACACACACACACATATTAGTTCACTTAAGATTGTGGTGACGTGGGCTTAGTCTAATTTCAACAGATGAGTAAGATTCTGGTATCAATTTGTACTTAGTGTAGGATAAGTTTACACAAGTCATATTAGGATCTCTCTCTCTCTCTCTCTCTCTCTCTCTCTATGCCTTGGTGATCTTTTCTTTGAGACTCATATTCTACGTTCAGCACACACTATCTGTGGCAAAGCTTTCACCAGCAACCCACACATCAGTCATGACTCTAAACTAATGTCAGATGAATGGAGCAGACCCAGTGATTAGAATGGCAGTGGCAAGTTATTAGGGAGCTTTAGAAGGATTAGATGAATTTGCAGATGAGGATGGCACATGGTAATGGGTAAGGCACGTTTCATGGAGGGATTGTCACATGTATGCTTGATGACTTTATGAAGCTTCTATTATTTCTCAATTTTATGTACAGTAGCAGCAGCAGGCCAGACCCACCTTGGTGCAGGTAGAGGCAGCCACTGAACACCAAACACCATGGGAGGGAACTGATACTTCATCTCTGTGAAGGAACAACACATGAGTATTTTTTAATGTTAAGATGGGAAATCTGACCAAGGGCAACATTAACAATTAAACCAAAAAAATGTCCACTTACATGCCACCCCCTGAGCTGGTCTGAGAAAGTTACCTAGTCTATATAATGCATGTGAGTCCCCTTAACCCCTTCAGTATCATGATGCATTTCCATATTCATTCTATTTACTTTTTGGTGATTTTATACAGCTTCAGAAACTCATATGGAGGAATAAAATGGTGAAGACTGTGGCCATTAATCTTCTGATCTCCATACACTCTTCCTAATGTCAAAACAATGGTCTAATTATACACAAATCTCAAAGTGAAACTGTATCCCAGTACTGAAGGATTGTGGCCATTTACCTTCAGACCTTCACAGACCATTCCTAATGTAAAAAAAATGGTCTAATCATACACAAATCTCAAGGTAAAAATGTGTCCCAGTACTGAAAAGGTTGAATATTGTGTGAAGCAAGAGGAACCAGTATTACCTAAGGTTCCAAGAACCCATTTGATGAGATGAATGGCAGTTACAGGCACCACCACATCCTTGAAGATCCTGATGGAGAAGTTGGCAATCTGGGGAAACTTACGCTCCAGGTTTCTCCTCTGAAGATATATGAACCCATCAAACTTGCTCTTCAGCCTCTCTCTCTCACCGGGCACCTCCTCCGTCACTGAGCTCTCATACTCAATCACTGTGTGGAATGAGGCTCAGGTGAGTGATGGGAGAAATAAAAGTAGAACTATGGAAAACAAAAACAAAATGGCAAAAATTAACAGTAGCAGAGATCTGGTTCATGACAGGAAGCTGTAGAGTTTGAGAGGAAAAAATATAGACTGGGGAAAACTGAGTGAGATCAGGTAGAGAAATATTTTCAGTTAATCATGGAACAATGTAAATTGATGCAGCCAAGGGGAACATGAAAGTGAGTGGTGCTACAATGGAAACAGTAATGTAGGAGTCAGAAAGATGAATGTGACCGAGACAATGAGAGGGAAAATAATACTGTATGATCGTGACTGGGAAGAAGTAAAAGTGAGACTAGTGTTGAAAAAAGAAAAAAGAAAATGCAGAGAAAGAAGAAAACATAAGACAACAATACCTGCAGTGCCAGGAAGGGCCACATTGAGGAAGTGCAGGATGGTGAACGGCAGGAAGACATCATGAACAACCTCAGCCGCCCTGCCCAGAAACGCCCTACAATCCACTAGCAGTCTCTGGAGGCGTGTGTGTGGCTCGTTCAACGCTTCCAACACAGCTCTCTCCACTTGACGTTTATTATAATTCTTCCAAAATATTCTATGACTTTCGTCTAAATCATCAAAGAATGCCCGTACAGCATCATCCTCCTCCTCCTCCTCCTCAGTGTACACGACATCTTTCTCACCAGTCCGTGCTACCTCCAGGGCACCAGGGGCTGTTTCAGGGGGCTCAGGAGCTATGGAGGTGCCAGGGACAGCTCCATGGAGTTCAGGAGACACTGGGGGCCTTTTATTTGGTTGGGAAGCTTCACTCTGAGTTGCTGTCTTTCCCTGCACATACTTGAGGGCCCAGCTTGTCCCCTGAGACCTGTGCAAATGTCAGCCCAAGCACAGTGTTAGTTGAGCATCCCTAACTGCCCACAGCAGGTACACCACACACAGCACACACAGTAGGTACACCACACACACCACACATCATCCACAGCAGGTACACCACACACACACCACACCATCCACAGCAGGTACACCACACACACATACACGGCCCGGTAGCTCAGTGGTTAGAGCGCTGGCTTCACAAGCCAGAGGACTGGGGTTCGATTCCCCGGCCGGGTGGAGATATTTGGGTGTGTCTCCTTCCATGTGTAGCCCCTGTTCATCTAGCAGTGAGTAGGTACAGGATGTAAATCGAGGAGTTGTGACCTTGTTGTCCCGGTGTGTGGTGTGTGCCTGGTCTCAGACCTATCCGAAGATCGGAAATAATGAGCTCTGAGCTCGTTCTGTAGGGTAACGTCTGGCTGTCTCGTCAGAGATTGCAGATCAAACAGTGAATTACACCACATCATCCACAGCAGGTACACCACACCATCCACAGCAGGTACACCACACACAGCAAGATACACCACACACAGCAGGATACACCACACACACAGCAGGCTACACCATACACACACCACACCATCCACAGCAGGTACACCACACACACCATACACACCTAACACACACACACACACACACATACAGCAGGATATACCACACACACAGTTGTTATGAAGCACAATGATAACAAATTTTAATCAATGTCTATTCAGAATGGTAAACTAAAATTGGCATAATGAACTCATCACTTGACTGATCTCTGAAATCTTAACAAAAACAGCCATGAAATAAGACAGATGTAGGTAAAGGAGAGAAGAAACAGTATATAAACACATACATAATATCCACCTATCAAACACACACACACACACACACACACACACACACACACACACACACACACACACACACACACACACACACTTAATACAGTAAAAAACAGAACATGAAAAGCCTCTCACTTGACGTTATCCTCTTTTCTCCTCCTTTTGGAAGTCTTGTGTTCCTGACTGGCTGAGACACTGACCCCACCAGCACCACCAGCCAGACCCTGTGTGCTTTCCTCACCACCAGTGCACTCCACCAATCCACCTGTCGCCTCAGATACACGTGGCGCTGTCCTCTCCTCACACAGCAAAGCATCACAGCCTCCCCTGTCGTTGTGACCTTGAGGATGGGTGAACGCTCCGGCTGATATGTTCCTGTACCATTTTCCAGGGTTTCTTTTCTTGTATCTTCTGTTTGCTTCTGTGATTTGAGCTTTCCTTTGTTTTTTATGGAGTGTGAGTGTCCTGTATCGTCACTCAGTCTTTTGGTGTTTGTCTCATCTTCTACAGTGGCAGTTTGAAGGTTGAAGTCAATGCCAGCCTCTGTTTTAAAGAATGTGTCAAGGTCTTGGCTGCTCTCTACCTCAGAACTGTGCAGGAAGGTCCGTAAGTGCACCAGGTACCTCTTCTTAGTGTGCTTGGTGTACAGGTCATCCAACACCAGTATGCTCACACCTCCCCTTGTCTCACCAGTTTCCTTAGATGTACCACTCACACTCTTATCCTCCTTCCCTGACTCAGTATCCTTCACTATCACCTCTGCATTCTCACCTATACTATCAATATCACCGTTTAGGAAGTCAAAGAATTCTGTCATATCAAACTCAGAGTCAGAGGAATTGTCTTCACCCTCAGTAGCCTTTCCTTCACACACACTGGTTCCTACAGCCTCTCCTTCACGCACATCGGTTCCTACAGCTTCTCTTCCTTCACCTACATTGGTTCCTACAGCCTTTCCTTCACACACATTGGTCTCTACAGAATCTCCACAGCCATTCTCAAGGTTACTAGTTCGTGTTTTGTCCTCCAGCAGCTCACTGACCCCCAGCTCCTCAGTGATCCAGGGCAGCACCTCTGGGTAGTCTTGCACGTAAGAGTCATACCACGTGATAAATTCAGAATTGCAGTGTTCCCGATACTTGTGGACCCAGGACAAGGGTATCAGTACATCCTTCCATGCCTCCCAGTACATCAGCCATGCACTCCACACCTCGGACTCTATCCCTGGGGGCCTCAAGTCATCCTGGGAAAATTAGTGGAGTTCTTAGGGTGTTTTTTGTAATGGTTCAGTGTTGTTTTGCTTATTCTGATCCTTTTTTGATGCAATATATAACTTGTCACATTAAAAACACAATTGTATATCTGTAGAAAAGATTAGTTATTTGCATGTTTGTTATGGGCCGATAGCTACTGTTTTCTCTTGTTTTAACTCTTTCATTGTGATATGTGACACATCACAACATTAATCCCTTCAGTACCATGATGCATTTCCATATTCATACAGATTACTATTTTGTGATTTTACACAGCTTCAGAAAACCATCTGGGGGATTAAAATAGTGAAGACTGTGGCCATTAATCTTCTGACCTTCATAGACTTTTCCTAATGTCAATAAAATGTTCTAAGCATACACAAATCTCAAGGTAAAAATGTGTCCTAGTACTAGTTCCTATGTTAGGCCCCATTTAGAGTATTGCATACAGGCCTGGTCACCCCACTATAGGCAGGATATCAACATGTTAGAAGCAGTTCAGAGAAGAGCAACTCGGATGATACCAGCTTTGAAGCGCCTGGAGTATAGAGATAGATTAAAGGAATTAAACATGTTTTCATTTGAGAGGAGATGTATAAGAGGGGATATGATAGAGTTATTTAAAATGTTCTCAGATACAAACTACATAGATGTGAGATCTTTCTTTACCTTAGAGGAGGGAAGTAGGACTAGAAATCATGGCAGGAAGATTAGAAAGCAAGGCTGCAGGTTAGATATAAGAAAATATTTCTTTAGTCATAGGGTGGTAGACTTCTGGAATGCATTGCCAGAGACGGTTGTAAATAGCACTAGTTTGACAATGTTTAAAAACAGATTAGATAAGCACTTAAATTTATTAGATTTATAATTATGTATAGCGCTGCATGATAGTTTTTATAAGAAATTTACTACAGTTAAACAAGACATGATTCCCATGTATGGGGACCACAAATTGTAGAGGATTTCGCTGCAGGACTTACCCCTGTTAATGGGCCAAATACTTAGAATTAGTATATAATATATTGTGTACTTGTAAGTGTATCTTTAAGTACTGATGACGAGGTCGCTGTGCGACTGATACAGGATAACCTAGATGGGCCCTGGTGGCCCTTTGTTATCCTATTATTTATGTTATGTTATGTTATGTTATGAAGGGGTTAAAAGCAGTCTGAAATCCCTGAGAGCCTTGAGTCATCCTGGAGAAAAATTGAAGTTATCAGTATATGTTTCTTATGGATCAGGTGTTTCTCCTGTTTTAATTCTTTCAATGATATCCTCAACACATTATAACAAACCACACATGAACTGACAAGGAAGAAAAGTGATTAGATGAAGAGATTTTCCAATTTCTTACCAGTACAGAAAGTTTTTTAAGATAGAAAGAAAACAAAATTCTCAAACTAAAATGCTGAAAAATCTAGATATAATTCCCATTGAAAGTACAGTGTTGATTTAATGAAAGAGAGAGAAAAAATCTGGGTACCTTGTTGTCTTCTAAGTGGGTGAGTGAGCTGTCACTGGCAGTGTTCTGGCCACACACATCAGCCTGAGGGATAGCACACTTATTACTGCCACACTTCACAAAACATAACCAGACAGTGTGTGAGTCAGGAAGAGAGACAGAGAGTGTGGGGAGGAGAATACCAGAGATAAACCCACTCAGAAAAAGAGAGAGGTCCGAGATAAAGTTTATGAACACAGTGAAAGATGACACACTAATAATGAATGTGACAGATGCTAGAAAACAATATCTGAAGTTTAAAATATAGCACACTTATGTAGCTAGTCAAATTAGTGGACAATATGATAAACAGAGTAGGAGTAGGCAGTAGTCACCTGCCGCCCGGTGGAATACTCCAGGAGAGGTACTTACGGGGATGTAGGCAGTGCTGCAGACTGAGTGATTCCCCGTGTCCTCTCTTCCCGGTTCCCTTTGTGGTCTCATTTATACAATTGAGCAGCTGCAGCCTGCCCTCTAAAGACAACTTCTACTACTTCCTACACTACACTACAACACCTTACACTTTTACACTCTCTTCAAATCAAAATTTAATAATGGCTTCACCACGCCCTGCCTCGGAGTCCCCTCTGGGAGGGGACCATAAATGTCCCCAGGTCGGACTGCCCTCTGCTGTCGACCTTGGGTGTCTTGACACTTCATCTAATACTTTCACTATCAATTTCTGCAACATTCGTGGCCTTCGTTCTAATTTTCAATCTGTGGAACACCACCTCTCCTCTACTAAACCTCATCTTCTCTTCCTAACTGAAACACAGTTGTCTGTGACTACTGACAGCAGCCCCTTTTCTGTTCCCTCCTACTTGCTCTATCCTCATTTTCAATCCAAAGCTGGATGTTGCGCATACGTGCGTAACGACACCACTTGCTCTCGTGCCCACAATCTTGAATCTTCAGAATTTTCTACCATCTGGCTAAGACTTCAATGTCACTCTCTAACTAAATTCATCTGTGCTGTATACCTCTCACCTAATTCCTCTGACTATGTAAAATTCTTTGACTATTTGACTTCCAAGGTGGAGCACATCTTATCTCACTTTCCTTTTGCTGAGATCTCCATTTTAGGGATTTCAATGTTCACCACCAGCTTTGGCTTTCATCTTCTTTCACTGACCAACCTGGTGAACAAACCTTCAACTTTGCTATCCTTCATGACCTAGAGCAGCTAGTGCAGTTCCCTACCCGTATTCCTGACCGCCTTGGAGACACGCCCAACATTCTTGATCTTTTCCTAACCTCCAACCCTTCTGCTTACTCTGTTAAACTTTCCTCTCCGTTGGGCTCCTCCGACCACAATCTAATTTCCGTTACCTGTTCTATCACTCCAGTGCAGCCTCAGGACCCGCCTAAGCGGAGGTGCTTCTGGCATTTTAACTCTGCTAAGTGGGAGGAACTAAGGCAGTACTATTCTGATTTCCTTGGGATGATTATTGTTTTCATGTCAGAGATCCTTCTCTTTGTGCCGAGCGCATAACAGAGGTGATTATCTCTGGCATGGAGCTATACATTCCTCATACTTTCTCTAACCCTAAAGCTAAAAAGCCTTGGTTTAACTCTGCTTGTTCTCGTGCTGTCAATGATAGAGAGGCGGCTCACAAACGGTTCCGTAGCCATCCAACTGCTGAAACTCATGCCCTATATATTTCTGCCCGTAATCATGCCAAATCTATTCTCCAACTTACTAAAACTCTTTCATCAATAGAAAATGTCAAAGTCTTTCCAATTCTAACTCCTCTCGAGATTTCTGGCATCTAGCCAATAATATCTCTAACAACTTTACTTCTTCGTCTTTCCTCCTTTACTTCATCCAGATGGCTCTACAGCTGTCTCTTCTTTTCTAAAGCTGAACTCTTCGCTCAAACCTTTGCTACCAACTCAACTTTGGATGATTCTGGGCATATTCCTCCTACTCCTCCACCCTCTGACTACTTCATCCCTAAAATTAAAATTCTTTATAAAGACGTTTTCCTGGCCCTCTCTGGCCTTGATTCTCGGAAGGCTTACGGTCCGGATGGAGTCCCTCCTGTTGTTCTCAAAACTGTGCTTCCGAACTCGCTCACTGCCTGGTCAAACTCTTTCATCTGTGTCTCTACTTCTATTTATCCTTCTTGCTGGAAGTTTGCTCACATTCAACCTGTCCCTAAAAAGGTGACCACTCCAATCCTTCTAACTACCGCCCTATAGCTTTGATTTCCTGCCTTTCTAAAGCCTTTGAGTCTATCCTTAATAGGAAGATAATGAGGCATCTATCAGCTCACAACCTTCTCTCTGATTGCCAGTATGGTTTCCGTAAAGGCAGATCTACTGGTGATCTTCTTACTTTCCTAACTGAATCTTGGTCATCCTCTTTAGGGACTTCGGTGAAACCTTTGCTGTCGGCCTTGACATATCGAAAGCCTTCGATAGAGTCTGGCACAAATCTTTAATTTCTAAACTACCCTCCTACGGATTCTATCCTTCTCTCTGTACCTTCATCTCCAGTTTCCTTTCCGATCGTTCTATTGCTGCTGTAGTAGACGGTCACTGTTCTTCCCTAAAACTATCAACAGTGGTGTTCCACAGGGTTCTGTCCTATCACCCACTCTCTTTCTATTATTCATCAATGATCTCCTAAATCTGACTCAATGCCCTATCCACTCCTATGCTGATGATACCACCTTGCATTATTCAACAGCGTTCAACAGACGCCCAACCCAACAACAATTAAATGACTCAAGGCGAGATGCTATAGGACGCCTAACTTCTGATCTTTCACTTGTTTCTGATTGGGGCAGAGAAAACCTGGTTTTGTTCAATGCCTCAAAACTCAATTTCTACAACTATCTACTCGACATAACCTTCCAGACAACTATCCTCTCTTCTTCAATAACACTCAACTTCCCTCTCCTCTACATTAAACACACTCGGTCTATCCTTCACTAAAAATCTAAACTGGAAATTTCACATCTCTACTCTTGCTAAATCAGCTTCCAAGAAGTTAGGTGTCCTGTGGCGTCTTCGTCCATTTTTCTCTCCTCCCAGCTGCTTGCTCTGTACAGGGCCTTATCCGCCCGTGTATGGAGTATGGCTCTCATGTCTGGGGATCCACACACACAGCTTTACTAAACAAGGTGGAATCTAAAGCTTTTCGTCTTATCAACTCTTCTCCTCTAACTGACTGTCTTGATTCTTTAAGTCACCGCCGCAATGTTGCATCTTTATCTGTCTTCTACCGCTGTTTTCATGCTGTCTGCTCTTCTGAACTTGCTAACTGCATGCCTTCCCCTCCTGCGGCCTCGCTGCACAAGACTCTCTACTTCTTCTCATCCCTATTCTGTCCATCTTCCTAATGCAAGAGTTAACCAGTATCTTCACTCCTTCATTCCCTACACTGGTAAACTCTGGAACTCTCTACCTGTGTCTGTATTTCCACCTGCCTATGACTTAAACTCTTTCAAAAGAGGAGTGTCAAGACACCTCTTACGTTAACTGGACCCTCCTTTTAGATTTTTTTGTTTTTTCTCTTTCTCCTACTTTCCTTTTAACAGGGCCTGGCAACCAGCGGGATTTTTTTTTTCCAACACTTTGTTTTCCCTTGGCCAGTGCCCTTGTAATGTAAAAAAAAAAAAAAAAAAAAAAACATCACTGGGAACTTTGAGTAATGCTGTCAATACTTCTACTACTCCCACAAACCAGCAAGAACACTCATGAACACTGCCTTGACACAACACTCTTCCTTGCCTGGTGTGTGCTGATGGCTGGTTCTTCCTCCACACACTCCTGACGCTTACTGCTACTCTTGCCACCTTTGGATGCGTTGCTCTTCCTCTCCCCATACTCCCTGTGAGAAGAACAGCTTGGAATTATACTGAAGTGAGAAAACCTCCCTCACACTGAATAATAAGTGAAAGGGAAGAAATATTAACACTACTTTAAGCAAGACAAGAAGAGAAATGAGAGAAGTGACAGAACTAAACTTTCCAGATGTCAAATCATAAACCGAGGTAACAAAATTGACACCATTTCAATCACAAGAAGAGGAATAAAGAAATGAGAAAAAGAACATTAACCCCTTCAGTACCTGGACGCATTTTCATTTAGAGTTTTGGGTGATTAGACGATTTCATTGACATTAGGAAAGGTCTATATAAGTCAGAAGATTAATGGCCACAGTCTTCACTATTTTAATCCTCACATGACTTCCTGAAGCTGCATAAAATCACCAAAGAGTAACCAGAAGGAATATGAAAATGTGTCATAGTACTGAAGGGGTTAACACCATTTCATTCATGACAAGAGAAATAAAAAGAAAAGAAAAGAAAATCGTCTTTACACATACATTACAAACCAAGAAAGTAATATTAACACCAATAAGAAGAGGAATGAGAGGAGAGAAAACTGAAAAATAAAATAACACCAATAAAAAGTAATACTAACACCAACAAGAAAAGGAATGAAAGGATAGAAAACTGAAAAAAATAATACTAGCACCAATAAGAAGAGGAATGAGCAGAGAGAAAACCAAAAAAGTAATACTAACACCAATAAAAGGAATGAGAGGAGAGAAAACTGGCATTACCCTCACCCAATGTACACTGCTGACAGGTAACACTCTATTGCATGTGTCTTAATTGGCTGGATCTGTGGCTTGGCTTTCTTAGGTGTGGAGAACCAGGAAACACCACCATCCCCCCAAGAGCCAGGGAGCCACCACCACCAGGAGTCTTGGTCAGGAGTGGCACTGTCCTCTTCCACTTTTTCCACCTCCTCATCCTCACTGGCCTTAGGAGGCTCCACCACTGGCACCTTTTTTGGGCGGAAGCGGAGGGTGGCATGTCCAAGCCCCATCCACTCTGTTGACACGTAGCTGGGCAGTGCCATGGTTTGTGCTGGTGAAGGAGGTAAGGTGACATGACAATTTTGGCTGTATTCTAAAACACTTTAGCGCTGCACTTCCACTATTTCAAAAGGCTCGTTCAGAAATGACAAAATTTTTTATGGGTGTTTCTATGATTTAAATGACAGAATAACATGACTTCTACATTTTTTAAGACCACACTTCCACTATCTCAAAAGGCTCTTGCATAAATGACACATTTTTTATGGGTGTTTTTACGATTTAAGTGATGGAATGATATGACTTCTACATTACTCTGCATCAAACTCCTACTATTTCAAAACTCGTTCAGAAACAACACTGTTTTTCATGATGTTTTTACAATTTAAATGACAGAATGATACAACTTCTATATTATCAAAAAGAGAAACAGTCTTGCAATCTCAGCTAGTCATTTCTTTGGCCTCTGAAAAGAGTCATGATGAGAGAGCAAAGCGTTTCAAAATACACACTTTAACCTCAAATTTTACATGATGCTGTTAGTCTTTCTTTCATGACTGGCACCTGTTTTATGGGGGTTTAGTGCCTCTCTTTGCCTTTCTTATATATAAAAATGAGGGAAATTTGCAGTCTCAACCAATATACCATATTTTGTATTTCTTTTTCCCTATGTGTAACAAGCTTGGGGACCTCCTGGGAAAGCGGGATTTTAGGGTAGGAAAGCTTAACCTAACCTAAATTCTGTCCTAAAGTTATTATTCATTTTCAGCGGGGTAAAATGGGGTTAGAAACGTTCGTAGAAGTGTGATGTAGACCGTGAGAATGTGTATGGTTACATGTGGTGTGTTGGTTGAAACTGCAATAATTCCAAGTTTTTTAATGTAAGAGGGAAAACCAGCCAAGGAAAAAAAAAGAGGCCAACTGAGGAGCAGGTCTCTGAAGAAGTTAAGTAGAAATATAGTTGAAAAGGGACTCCAAACGATGGTATAGGAGCCATTTACTTTATTTATTCTCACGGTCTAGATCACGGCACTGTCCCCAAGAAATCTGGATTCCTGGCTCCCACTTCGCAGCTCCTCCACCCAGCTGATTTGACATCACATATATGAAGCCATGCTATTGGTCCGTGAGAGAGAGAGAGAGAGAGAGAGAGAGAGAGAGAGAGAGAGAGAGAGAGAGAGAGAGAGAGAGAGAGAGAGAGAGAGAGAATATGGTAACGAATAAGGCAGCGTTTCTCAACCATTTTACCCTTGTAACCCTAAAAATACATGACAAATCTCAAGGAACCCCTGCACAAAAACAAAATTATATACCATACATTTCTCCTTTTATGTGACGTCAAATCAGCTGGGTGAAGGAGCTGCGTGCGGGACGGTTTCTCAGGGACAGTGTCTAGATCACACTTCTACGAGCAGTTTTACCCCTATTTTACCCTATCGGAAAATGGGGTTGGGTTAGGTTAGGTCAAAACCCCGCTTTCCCAGGAGGTCCCCAAGCTTGTTAGACACGGGGAAAAAGAAATATGACAGGGTATAATGGTTGAAACTGCAAATTTACCTCTATGTACCACGAGTTAGGCCTATCTGTTTCTTCACACCCTCACTACTATACCAAATTACCCTCTCCTTTCTGGTCTGAGAGGGAAGACAGACTAGTGTACCATTACGGTCTCTATTTACACTTCTACTAACTCCCAGCCAGTGTTTTGGTGATGTAAGGATGCAGTCACACTCACTCTGGTGCTGCGGTGCTTGCCTGTGCGTTGTGGTGGTCTGGGGGTGGCCAAGGCAGCGTGTGTTCAGGGTTTTCTCCTCATGCTACATACGTTTCCGCCACTTCTTTCCGCCTGCAACATGGAAGGGAGGATGTGTGTAAATGTTTTTGTGCCAAAGCTTTGAAGTTAGCAAATGTGGTAGTGGTTTAATTTATATCATTTGGTCATGTAAAAATATTATAAATAAAATAGTATATAAAATGGGATTGGTCTATATTGTTAATTGGCAATGAAAGTAAAGAGGGAGGGAGTGTATAAAGTTGCTTCACATGGTGTGTTCGTAGTGATTCAACTGTACGTAATCAGGCAGACAAGTCGTGGTGTGGCGACTTACAGTCGGCATGCTGCACGGCCAAGCCTGTTCAAACTTTTTTGTGATAAAAAAAAACGAATAAATAATCGCACTTGTCCTCAAAAATGGTGGCAGGTACGTATTGCACTATTACCTGAAAGGCTTTCGTGTGGTGTACCGCCAGTGTCACTGTGCTGCAGTGCAAGCATAGTAGCTAGCTACCTTACCTTACCGCAACGCCGTGTGTAGTTGACGCTGGCGACAATGGTGTACCACACTTCTGTTCCCAGCCATCTCTACTATTTCATCTACCTTCTCTTTTCCTATACTCTCCTTGATTCCATCCTCGGTCTCCCCTGTGCTCTCCACCCCGCCATCATCCTCAAGAGACATTCTCTCCACACCTTCCCCTCTCACAACATGCCCCAGATACCCAAGCTGTCTTCTCACCATGGTCATCAACTACCTCGTTGCGCCAGTCATCTGCAACACCTCCTGGTTAGTCCTTCTTGCCACCCACGGCACCCTCATCATTCTTCTGATGAACCACAAGTCCGCTACCTCCAGCCTCTTCTTCATTTCTGTACTAACAGTCCAGGTTTCACAACCGTACATCACTGACCAAATCTAACTATTCAAAATTCTTAGCCGGATCCCAGTGCTCTGACTCATGTTTGTCGCAGTATCCCTCTCATTCGCCCAAAACTAGCTTTTCCCAATCCAATCCTCGATCTTATTTCTGCATCACATCTATCATCTTCATCCGCCAAACGTCCTAAGTATCTGAACTAATATTTCTTCTCTGTCTCATCACATACATCCACAGTCTATTGTTCCTTAAATTTCTCTTGGTCACTCCCATCATTTCTGTTTTACCGAAGTTAATCCTCAGACCAACTCTCCTGCGTTTCACATCCAATCAATCCACAAGTCTTTGTAACTTCTTCTGCGTGTCTGCAATCGACACTGTATCGTCAATTTCGTTCACGACGGCCTACGGGTAAAGTGAAAACAAATCCGGTGACAGCACACAGCCCTGTCTCATTCATCTTTCTCTTTTAATCTAATCACTTTTACCGTCTCCAATTCTCACCACAGCTCTCTGCCGTCAGTACAGATTCATCATTACCCTTTTGTCAGCAGTGAACTCTGGAACTCCCTGCCTGCTTCTGTATTTCCAAATTCCTGCGACTTGACATTAAATTTTGTCCCAGACTTTTGGCTAGCTCTATTGATCTTTAACAGACCTGGCAATCAAGTGGGTATTTTTTTTTTTTTATCTTTATTGCCCTTGGCTGGCTTCCCCTCTTGCCTTAAAAAAAGTATCTACACCAAACCTTCCCCACCTCTCCACTAATATCTCATGACGTATCGCATCAAACGCTTTTTCAAACTCAACAAAGCACATAAACACGTCATTCTGCTTCTCTATAGGTCTCTCTATATTTTATTTTAATATGAAAATTACATTCCTATTTTCTTTACCTTTTCTGAAGCCAAACTGCGCTCTGTTCACTGTTTCCTCGTCTTTTCCCCTCAACCTTTCATCTGTCGCCATCAGTACAATCTTCGCTACCTGACTCATGGTACACACACACACACACACACACACACACACACAAGAGGGTGGTGAAAAGGAAGATAAGGTGATGCCGCTCTGAGGTCACGGGGAGGGACAGGGCATGGATCAGGAGAGGAGGGTCAAGTGGGTGGAACCAGTTTTTGAAGGGATTTAACCAATCAAAGGAAACCTGAAGCCTTCACCTGGTTTGGGGGCTACCAGGTGTTGCTACTGGGAAATTATATAGCTAGGATTGGTAAAGGAGACTAGTACTGGCGACTGTTCTTGTTGTCCGATGTTTACCATAATAGTGCTCCTTCCTTCTTCGGTATTACAATAGATTCAGACTCCTCCATTCTCTCAGTAGTCTATAGTACCATGGACAGGCTGCAGGCGTAGTACCTCAGGCTGCAAACTACACACTGATCGAGATGTAGAGGTGAGGGAGATGTTGTGGGGCAAAGTAACACAAGACATATAGTTGTATGAAAAGGTAAGAGTGAAGCGAGGGACAAAGAAAGAGAAGGAAGAATATGACCTGACCTTGGTGAGACAGGTCATGAACTCATATTACTGTTACCTTTACTACTACTACTGCTGCTGCTACTACTGCGACTACAACTACAACTACAACTACTACTACTACTACTACTACTACTACTACTACTACTACTACTATGTACTACTACTACTACTACTATTACTACTACTGCTGCGACTACAACTACTACTACCACTACTACTATTACTACTACTACTACTACTACTACTACTACTACTACTACTACTATACTAAACAACTGTATAATATATCAGCACCACCACCAGTATCTGCAGCCCCATGCCCGGCAGAGTGGCAGGGTGGGTGGCAGGGGGCTGGCGGCCTGGCGGGGCGTTGCGGGGTGCCTGAGGAATAAAGGAGTGCAGGGACCGACACGCTTTATTTGTTATCTACATGAACGTGAACGAAATGGCTCCTTATACACTCACGTATATTTATTTCTCTGTCTTAACTTAGTGAGACAAGTTCCAGCCCGCAGGACAGGGCGGGGAAGGGCGGGGCGGGGCGGGGTAGCTTGGTCACTGGTCCCCGCCCGTCACGCCCAGCCCCACCCAGCCCCGCCCCTCCTCGTCTGTCCCGCCCCGCCCCGTCCCTAACACAACGCAGACAGAAGACCCGGGCCGAGAGTGGAATGATGCAGGTGACGGGAGCGTCCCGTGCTGTGAAGGACTCGGTGCCGCCCAGGACCTGTCCTCGCCGGCGGCGGAGCCTCGCCTGCCACGCCCTGTGGCCACGGCAGGGCGCCGCGCGGCCCACCGAAGGGTTCCAGGCCCAGAGGCGCCGCAAGAGAGAGGGAGGGTCGCCAAGGACCAAGTGGCAGCAGTGCCGTCATGGGCGGCAGTGTGTGTGGTCCAGGGGCGTCGATCCCAGGGAGGGGGAGCGGGGTGGCGGGGCCCATGAGCGGCGGGACGCCATCACGCTAGTCTCCAGCCACGGCGGGGCGCGCGGAGCCCCAGACTAGGCGGTCAGCGTCTCCCGCGGCTCCTCTGCGCCAGACCCAAGGGCCGGCCGTGAGGGAAGCTCCCGCCGAGGTGCGGCGGAGGCTCACCGGGCTGCAGGAGGCGTCGAGGACGTCCTTCCGGGCGAGGCGAAGTCTACTACGCACATCATATATGGAATGCGACTACAGATACAGCGTGGAGTGCAGGACACCGCCCCGGAGCCCGCTCCACGCCCGCCGAGGGGCGCGGAGGAGCAGCCGAGAGCCTAGAGCAGAGAAGTTGACGAACTGTCCTGGAGCTGGAGGGGCAGGGGTGGGGGAGGGCCGTGAGGAACAAAGGACTTGTGCTGGGGGTCGAAGGGGTGGGGGGGCAGCGGCAGCCATGATGGAGGGGAGCCGCTTATCGAGAGGAATGTTGCTGCAGGCCGGCAGTGGCGGCGGCGGCGGCGGCGATGGCAGCGTGTTCCTGGGCGGCCGGGTGGTCATCGTGGTGCAGGGAAAGGGGTGCAGCCTGGGACTCCCTCTTCCTCCTGCCGGGGCCGCCCGCGTAGTTGGCGGCGGCGAGGCCCATGAGGTGCTTGGCGGCCTGGGACCCGCTGAAGCCCCGTCCAAGACCCAGATCCAGGCCACGCTTGGTGCCGCTGGAGGAGCGCACGAATCTGCGGCGGAAGGAGGTTGTCATACACACACACACACACACACACACACACACACACACACACACACACACACACACATTGAATGGATGGGAACATTTTCTAAGACAAACAAGGGTGATAAAGAGCCTTTCCTTGAGAGAAACAAAAAACCTCTACTAACACAAACACTCACAAATCAAAACACAGCAAACAAAACATTCAACACACGAGGCAAACCAGCCGTGCATGGCCAGACTTCCCCATTAGACACACGGGGGAAGTAGGGCGAGACTCGGCAAGACTGAAGAAAGACCATGGTGTTAAGGACGAAGAAGACGAGGAGGTAGCAGGAGTGTATGGAACCGGGTGTGTCAAAGAAGAGGTGGAGGCTAAAGAAGAAGAAGAAGAAGAAGAAAAAGAAGATGATGATGATGATGATGATGATGATGATGATGATGATGAAGGAAAAGAAGAAGACGAGGAAGAAGTAGTAAAAGTAGCGGTAGTAGTAGTAGTAGTAGTAGTAGTAGTAGTAGTAGTAGTAGTAGTAGTAGTAGTAGTAGTAGTAGTAGTAGTAGTAGCAAAAGAAGAAGAAGAAGAAGCTGAAGAAGAAGAAGAAGCAGAAGAAGAAGAAGAAGAACAAGAACAAGAACAAGAAACGTACAACTATGAGAAAGAAAAGGAACAAGTTAAAGAAAGGAAAAATTAAAGAAAAAAGAAAAAAAAGAAAGAAAAGAAATGGAAATAGTAAATAATAAAAAAAACTCCTTCCTCATCCATTTCAGCCTCCTCTTCCTCCTCTTCCGCCTCCTCCTCGTCGTCCTCCTCCTTCTCTTCCATCTTCTCCAATTCTGGTTTCTCAATCAAATTCTTAAACGCTTCACGAATAAGAATTGGCTTGCGTACCTACACATTCTCCCCCACTCTCTCTCTCTCTCTCTCTCTCTCTCTCTCTCTCTCTCTCTCTCTCTCTCTCTGAATACTAATAATGGTATTCTTTTATTTTATTTTTATCTCGAATTGCTAATCGTTTATGTATTATTATTATTATTATCAGTAGTGATACTAGTAGTAGTAGTAGTAGTAGTAGTAGTAGTAGTAGTAGTAGTAGTAGTAATAGTAGAAGAATATTTTAACACGTAGGAGAAAAAGAAAAAAGAAGCTGAGAAAGAGAGAAGGAAAATAAAAATAATAGAAGAAAAAAAGTTATCCGGTAAAAACTGAAAGCAACTGACGTGAAAACAAGACAAACAAAAATCAAAATAGCAATGATAAAACCACACTAGTATAGTTTGAGACGCTACGTTCCCTTCCTCTATTTTCAAACGCCACAAAGACAAAAACCTCGACTTTTACTACACTTCAACCCTATGATAAGGAAGAATAACTATTAAGCTCCCATTAGAGCCACAAAAACACCGTGAAAACCTCGATATCGTTTAGTATAGGCGTATAATATGAGACGCTTAGTATGTGATCCCTCCCTCAATTTTCAAACGCCAGAGACACACAAAACTTACTTCTAAATACACTTCTACCCTCTGATAAGGAAGAATAACTATCAAACTCCCATTAGAACCACCCAAAAACACCCTAAAACCCTTGATATCATCCACAAAAAGCTGCTGGAAAAAGATACAAAGGTTAGGGTATAGAATTTGAGAGAGTACCCCCTTTTGCCTTGCTTCGTTCCATCGTTTCCACGGCTACTCACTTTTCTAGTTCCTTGGCTCTGATGATGGAGTTGCTGAATCTTGTCAACAACTCCAGCACATAGTCTGGGTCGTCTATCTCCACTACAGCACGCGATGGCTCCCTGGGAAACAAAAGAAGAGCGAGAGGTTAGTGAATGGAATCTTATGGAATAGTAAAGGGAATCTGTGAGTGAAGAGAAAACGGAAGGGAAGAAGAGAGAGAGAGAGAGAGAGAGAGAGAGAGAGAGAGAGAGAGAGAGAGAGAGAGAGAGAGGAAAGAATGTGAAGAAGTAAATAGGGGAGGAAATAGACCTGCCCAATAGAATTTATTTGCCGCAGGAGGGTAAGAAATTTCTCTCTCTCTCTCTCTCTCTCTCTCTCTCTCTCTCTCTCTGTTTACCTGGCGGACAACCTAATTAACACACTCCTTCACACCTGTCCGCTACTCTCTCTCTCTCTCTCTCTCTCTCTCTCTCTCTCTCTCTCTCTCTCTCTCTCTCTCTCTCTCTCTCTCTCTCTCTCTCTCTCTCTCTCTCTCTCTCCTCCTATTACTTGACAGCATTGGTGGATTAAGAGAGAGAGAGAGAGAGAGAGAGAGAGAGAGAGAGAGAGAGAGAGAGAGAGAGAGAGAGAGAGAGAGAGAGAGAGAGAGAGAGAGAGATAGTAAACAAATAAAGAAATCAAAATATATAGTGAAATTAAAATCTAATAAAATCAATAAAACAAGAAAAATAACAAAAATAATAAAATAAGGTAAAAAAAACATGAATAAAAGGTCAAAGTTTAAGACTGCAAGGTCACTCGAGGTCAGGTAAGGTCAGGTCAGGCTCACAAAGTCCCAGGCAGTGCTTTGTGACCTCCGAGTTATGACCTGCTAAGTTTATGGTTCCAGGTCACGGGAATGTGTTTAACTGTCGGCTTTTGTGGGGTTAGATTCTCCTTTTGTCGCTTGTGTGGTTTCAGATCCTTTATTTTTGTTACTGCTTTTTTTCTCCTTTTTTCTGCTTTGAATGTCCTTCTGTCTCTCTGTGTTTCTATCTCCGTCTCTCCGTTTCTCTCTCTCTCTCTCTCTCTCTCTCTCTCTCTCTCTCTCTCTCTCTCTCTTCTTATATAATAACGTTAACTTTTTTCTATCATTCTTCTTTACTCCTTCCTCTTCTTATTATTATTATCATCATCATCATCATCTCTTTCTCTCGCACACTCTTACAGAAGACCCATCGCTACATTAAACAAACACACAGAAATAGACGAATAACAAATAAAATGAGCTTATGAATAAAGACAATCAGCATTTATCTAATAGTCATGAGGAAGTTACTGGAATTAGTAACAAGAACCCGCAGTCTCGCCGCCTTCTCGTCTCCGTCTACGTGGGCGCGTCTCTGCACACCGCGGGGAGAAAAAGAAAAAAAGAAAAAAAAGTGGAGGGTAACCTTTCGAAACAGCTGCCACCTCTCTCTCTCTCTCTCTCTCTCTCTCTCTCTCTCTCTCTCTCTCTCTCTCTCTCTCGTGCATTTTTTTTGAGGGGATAATGTTCTCTTAGTCTCAGCTGATTCATAAATGCATTCCTTCATATCTGCATGTTGATACGTGTTGTACGGTCATGCATACATACATACATACATACATATACATTCATGCATACATACATTCATACATTCGTTCTTTCGTTTGTGTGAATATATCTGCATGCCACATTATATAGATACATGCATACACGTGAATCCGAATACACACACACACACACACACACACACACACACACACACACACACACACACACACACACACACACACACACACACACACACACACACACACACACACACACACACACACACACGGAGAACTAGTGTATATATAACTACTGTACTACTACTATACCACCATCACTACTACTACTACTACTACTACTACTACTACTACTACTACCACCACCACCACTATTACTACCTCTTACACTACTACTATAATTATTGGTACTGTCACTATTAACACTACTACTACTACTACTACTACTACTACTACTACTACTACTATCACTACCACCACCACTACCACTACTGCCACTACCACCACCTCTACCACTAATAGTACTACTACTACTACTACTACTACTACTACTACTACTGAAACCACCACCACTACCACCACCACTACCACTACTACCACTACCACCACCATAACCACTACAACTACTAAAACTACCACCACGACTACCACCACCACCACTACCACCACCACTAATACCACAACCCCAACCACAACCACCACCACCACCAACAAGAACAACACTACCATCACCACCACCACCACGACCCCCTCTCACTCATCACCTGGCTGCCGCACCACTAATACGCTAAGACCACAGGTGTCACGGGTAATTGGCAGGTAAGGGGCGGGCTCACCTGTTGATTGGAGTAGCATGGACTGAGGACAGGAGGACGAAGGCGGCCACCAGGGAAGCGAACACCACGCTGAAGTTGTTCATTAGGATATTCCCTGCGAAGGAAGAGGAAAACAAATGAACGTCGTCTCTTAAATCTTAGAAGAAAGAGGAAAAAATCTACATCGTCACTTATTTATTGATGTATTTATGTATTTTTTTGCAAAGAAAGACGAAAAAATAAACATAGTCACTCATGTATTTGTATATTTATTTATTTTTTTGGTCAGGTGTATTAGACTTGACCTCCTACAGTATTGGGGCGCATTTTTACCATGAGTTTTGTGTATGATTAGACGATTTATTGACATTAGGAAGGGTCTATGGAGGTCACAAGATTAATGGCCACAGTCTTCACTATTTTAATTCCCACATAAGTTCCTGAAGCTGTATAAAATCACCAAATACTAACCACAGTGAATATGAAAACGTGTCGTGGTACTAAAGAGGTTAAGTTGTTTAAATATAGCATACATAAATTTTAGCAATGATTTGTTATTTGTTGTTTTCTCTTCCACATTCTCTTTCTCTCTCTCTTTCTCTCTCTTTCTCTTCATTCTCCTTCGTAAAACCAAGTAAATCTCGCCACTAACTCTCTTCTCTTATTTCAAACAGGTAACAGAAAAAAAAAAAAATGCATAAAATTACCCTTGGCTATTAATTTTTTTTCTCATTTTCCATAAAAAAACAGCAAAAAAAAGAAAAATATCCACCAAATAAACCAATAAAAAAATACACACACACACACACACACACACACACACACACACACACACACACACACACACACACACACACAAACAAGATATCAAGACTCTAAATTCGCAACTTAGGTATAAATATTTTTGTAAGCAATAAACTATCACTTACTTTACTTTACTTACTTACTTATTTGCTTACTTGCTTACTTACTTACTCACTTACTTACACACACACACACACACACACACACACACACACACACACACACACAAGTAAAGGAGGGTCATTAGAGGAAGGAGAAGCGCAGCAGGTGAGGCAGAGAACACTAAGCTACCTGTAATGTGTACCTGTCTATTTCGATCACCTCTAATTGTACGTCAGGTGAGACTAACCTTATTACCGTGAGAGAGAGAGAGAGAGAGAGAGAGAGAGAGAGAGAGTCCAAAAAATTCGTTGCCAGATTAACATTACAACAACAACAACAACAACAACAACAACAACAACAACAACAAATATGGTTCATGAAGCTCTCTCTCTCTCTTTCTCTCTCTCTCTCTCTCTCTCTCTCTCTCTCTCTCTCTCTCTCTCTCTCTCTCTCTCTCTCTCTCTCTCTCTCTCTCTCTCTCTCTCTCTCCATGTCCTGCGCTACTAATGAACTCCTTTACAGGATACCAGGAGGAGGAGGAGGAGGAGGAGGAGGAGGAGGAGGAGGAGGAGGAGGAGGAGGAGGAGGAGGAGGAAACTAAGCGGTCGTGACAGAAACAAAATTTGCAACATTCCAACACCTGTTCTCCATTTTCTTTCTCCTTTTTTCTTCTTTCTTTTTTCTCTCTTTCTTTCTTTCTTTCTCTGTTTTATTTCAAGTACTTTTTCTTTCCTTCTTTTTATTCTTGTCTTTCTTTATTTCTTTTGTTTCCTTTTGGCTTTCTTTCTCCTCTCTTTTCTCTTTCTTTTTCTTTTTTTTTATTTACTGTCCTTCCCTTATGTTTCTTTTCTTAATTTCTTTCTCTTTCGCTTTCTTTCTTCTATATCTTTCTTATTTTGTCTCTTTCTTTCTCCTTTTCTCTCTTTTTCTTTGTCTTTCCTCCACTTGACTTCATTCCTTCATTATCCCTCTCTCCTTTCCCTCCCTTTCCATTCCTTCCGTCTATCACCATCCTTCCCTCATCCTTCTTTTCTTCTCTCTATCCTTCTTCTTTTTCCCTTTCTCTCTTTCTCCTTCCCTCCTTCCTTCCTTCCTTCTTTCCTTCTCTCCTTTTCCTATCCTTTTATTCTTTATCTCCATCTTTCCCTTTCCTTCTCTCTATCCTTCCTCTTTTTCCTTTCTATTATTCTCCTTCCCTCCCTCCTTCCTTCTTGCCTTCCCTCCTTTTCCTATCTTTTCATTTTCTATCCCTATCCTTCTCTTCCTTCCTCTTTTATTTCTTTCTATTTTCTATCAATCTCCTTCCGTCCTCCCCTCCCTCCTTCTGTCCTAGTATCCTTCACAGACACTCCTCTCTCCTTCAGACGCCAGAAGGACCTCAGCAGCGCCCTAAGAGATCCTGAAGCCCTCTCGTAGGACACAAGGACTTCAAGAACCCACAAGGACCAAAGAAAACGGAAGATGGAAGAAAATGAGAGAATACTAAAAGAGAGATCTATAGAAAACTGGAAGGATATGAGATGGAGTGAATGAAGGAATGAAGTGAAGGAAGAAAGAAGGAAGTGAAGGAAGCGTAGGAGAGGATGGGGTAAGGAAGAGGGAGTCCTTAGCTTCGTATATATCATGCCAACAGAAGGATTTGATAGGATTTGGAGGATTAAAAGAGAGGTGAAGTTTCCTTGTGAATGAGAGA
>NC_059303.1:7272859-7275359 GCF_017591435.1 Portunus trituberculatus
TAAGGGAAGCTGCAGGAAGCCGTCAGGTCTACACGCGGCAGTCCCTGTGTGAAGGATGCTTACGTGCCTTCACATATCATCTCCATTTACTCTTCTTTACCCTAACGACTCAGCACTGACAACCTGACACTTTCATTCATTCCTTAGTATTTATAGACCAATTAATTCATATCTCATCTCTAAATATAACTTATTTACGAATCACTTCCATCCTATCTCCTTTTTAAACATGAATTATTAACCCTACTAATCTATTTACAAACCATTTCCTTCCAATCTTACTCTAGGCATACCTTTATTAAGCTTACTTCTGTATTTACGAACATATTCCATCTGATCTCTTGCCTTAACTCCTTCAGTACCATGACGCGTTTGCATATTCATTCTGCTTACTATTTGGTGATTTTAAACAGCTTCAGAAACTTATTTGGGGGCTTAAAATAGTGAAGACTTTGACCATTAACCTTCTGACTTCCATAAACCGTTTCTAATGTCAATGAAATGGTCTATTCGTACACAAATTTGAAGGTAAAGATGTGTCCTAGTATTGAAGAAGTAACACACAAATCTCATCACGTATTCCTCGACAAGAGAGGCAGAAATACACCCATACACACACACACCCACACACCTACGATTTCTAAACCTCCCTCACTCTCATCTCCAAATTCCCAAAGCTCCCTCACGCATCTCAACCAATGATGTACGCTCCTTAATTCCCCACGTGAGGTAAGCCAGCCACTACTCCTCTGCTTTTGTCGCTAGGAAATCCCCTTAATGAAGAGCCGGGGTGCGCTGCGTCGCTTCGAGGCTCTAATGAACACAAACCCGAGGCGAGGGAGGCATTGAGATCACAGAGGGATATTTGAGAGGCGATAGGCGGCTGAAAGGAATGGTGGTGGTGGTGGTGGTGAGGGTGGTGGGCGGAAAAAGCAGATCAGAGTTTGGGTTTGGATTAAGATCTGAAAGAGAGGTATAGAAGGGTTGAAGGGAAAAGGAGTGGGAGGAAATGAGGAGGAATAAAGTGTAGGAGGATGAGAAGGAGGAGGAGGAAAAGGATGAAAAAGAATGAGAATATAAGTATAAGAGCAAGTAAAAGAAGAAGAAGCAGAAGAAGAAGAAAAAGAAGAAGAACAAAAAGAAGAACAAGAAGAAAAACAAGAAGAAAAGCAGGAACAAGAACAAGAACAAGAAGAACAAGAAGAACAAGAAAAGAAAAGAATAAGAAGAACAAGAACAAGAACAAGAAGAACAAGAAAAGAAAAGAATAAGAATAACAAGAACAAGAACAATAACAACAACAACAACAACAAGAATGGGCAAGAGCAAAATCAAGAATAACAATAATAATAACAAAAATCATGCCATTTCATTTTTAGCTTCTATGATCTAATTTAGTAACAGATTAACAAGATTCCTACATTACAAACAGAAAAAAAACACAGTCTTGGAAACTTCGCTATTCACCTCGGTCGTCTTAGAAAATAGTCATGGTGAGAGGAGAGAGCAAACCATTACTAAACATGGTCCTTAACTCTTTCACAGGTATCAGTCACATCTCTATTAACTTCTAATCTTTCTGAGACACCTTTTCTTACACTACAGACACTTGCAAACATTAAACCTCCTAATAAATGACAAAATACTCTTCTTTTTTCATCCCTTCCCTTCATGTACTTCCAGGTGAAAATTCCATACACTGCCTGGAATCCTTGTGAACTTTTGCATATCAATGAAAATATTATGCTACATCCCTTCCTTCATGTACTTCCAGGTAAAAATTCCATACACTGCCTGGAATCCTTGTGAACTTTTGCATACCACAGTGAGAATATTAAGCTACAAACAATATACCTGCTAAAAATGACAAAATACACTTCCTTTTGATCCCTTCCTTTTCCGGACTTGCAGAATAAGATATGGAAGCTTTGTGAACTTTTGCATATCAAAGAGAAAATAAGCTAACCTCACCATTACATATACTCAGTTCCCTTCCTCCTATCCAGCCACTTGAGCACACACTATTGACCGCTCTAAAGTCTCTCTACTCTAAAATGGCTCCTGGATTTAAAACATACAGTAGCTTATTGATAACGTAATCGATTTGATGTGAATAACACTCGTTTTCTGTTAATCAACGCACCTATTACAAGGATAGCTCACGGTTTTCCTCAAGATCTGACAACCACGCATTCCCTGGGACACCATTCAAAGCCAGACCCAGGAGCCAATTTAGAGTAGATAGATTTCAGTACAGACATGACTCCACACTCCTGGCTTGAAGGGAACAGACCATCTATCTCTCGCTCAAATAACAATGGAAATGAGAGAGAGAGAGAGAGAGAGAGAGAGAGAGAGAGAGAGAGAGAGAGAGAGAGAGAGAGAGAGAGAGAGAGAGAGAGAGAGAGAGAGAGAGAGAGAGAGAGAGAGAGAGAGAGAGAGAGAGAGAGAGAGAGAGAGAGAGAGAGAGAGAGAGAGAGAGAGAGAGAGAGAGAGAGAG
>NC_059303.1:7280359-7300359 GCF_017591435.1 Portunus trituberculatus
GAGAGAGAGAGAAAGAGAGAGAGAGAGAGGGTGTGTCAGAGAGTCAACAGGGCTGGGTTAGGTTCTACTTTAACAGGTTCTACAGCGGGAAAAAGGTCAATAAAGCCTGGGTCACGTTTGGTCCCCACGGCACAAGGGTACTAAGGGGCGTCTCCGGGGACAGGACAGCTTTGGGGGGGGACTGGTTGGGGGTGGTAGGGAGAGGTGGTGGAGAGAGAGAGAGAGAGAGAGAGAGAGAGAGAGAGAGAGAGAGAGAGAGAGAGAGAGAGAGAGAGAGAGAGAGAGAGAGAGAGAGAGAGAGAGAGAGAGAGAGAGAGAGAGAGAGAGAGAGAGAGAGAGAGAGAGAGAGAGAGAGAGAGAGAGAGAGAGAGAGAGACATACAGACAAATAGATAGACAGGCAGACAAACAGACAAAAAGATAGACAATAAATAGATAGATAGATAGATAAAACAGATAAATAGTCAGACAGACAGAAGACAGATAGACAAACAGACAGAGACATAAACAGACAGACAGATACACAGACAGATATATAGATAGACATACATACACACAGACAGACAGACAGACAGACAGAACCAACACACACCAACTAAAAAAGAGAAACAATTAGAAAACAAAACCAAAATAAACACATCAGTAAAAAACTCAAACAAAAAAAAAAATACAAGAATACAAGAAAAAAGAAAAAAGAAAAAGGGAAAAATGAAAATGGACACAGAGAGAGAGAGAGAGAGAGAGAGAGAGAGAGAGAGAGAGAGAGAGAGAGGGGGGAGAACATGCGGGTGGGGGAACATAACAAGGACGAACAAGGGACAAACACGCCCATTATCCTCAGTCACCCCGCCTCTTCACCCTCAGGAAGTAAAAAGAAAAAGATGTAACAGCCCCGTAATTTCTTCCCAAACCACCACCGAGCGAGGAATTCAAATAAGGAATGAGAGAGAGAGAGAGAGAGAGAGAGAGAGAGAGAGAGAGAGAGAGAGAGTGATGCTACAGTACATTAACCCTTTCAGTATTGGGACACATTTTACTTTGATTTCTGAGTAGGATTGAACGATTTTATTTACATTAGGAAGTGTCTATGGAGGTCAAAAGATTAATGGCCAGTCTTCACTAATTCACTCCCTCAATAACATGAGTCTCTGAAGCTGTGTAAAATCGCCATAGAGCAACCAGAATGAAAATGAAAAAGCGTCCTGGTACTGAAGAGGATAAATAGCAAGTGCCATCATTATCAATCTTATCGTTATCAAGATTCTTTTTCATCATACTGTTATCTCATCATCATCGCTGTTATACTTGGGTTTTCGAATATATGGGTGGATGAATAGTTAAATAGGTGGAAGAAAATAGGAGCCGCCGTGATACAGTGGAACCATGCGCGCTTTGGGATCTGAGGGGGTCTCCAAGCGCACGGGTTGAAATCCTGTCCACGATCCGAGTGTAGGTTGGGCTTCCTCACCCGGGCAACGGTTTCTTAGCGGGTTGGCTTTCAGATTGGAGGTACTGCAAAAGTATTCCTTTAGCCCTTAAATTCCCGTGAAAATCTCACATGGTATATAAACATAAAAAGGTTTGAGTGATAGATACTTGAATAATTGGACGGTTAATTGCTAAGATAAGGAAAAAGAGAGAGAGATGGATAGATACATGGAAAGATGGTTAAATAAAAGGATAGGGAGGGAGGGAGAGAGACGGATGGATGGATAGATGGGTAAATAAATGAATGCTTTGGTAGTTGAAAAGATGAAAGGCTGTTTAGATAGATGGAAAAAAGAATGATTGTTTGATGGAAATGGAAAGGTTAGGTTAGGTTAGGTTAGGTTAGAATGGATGATTGAATAAATGGGTACATAATTAGATAGATGGATAGTTTAGTTGACTGTTAGTTGAAAAGATGAATGGCTGTTGGATAGATGGATCAAAGAATGGTTGTTTGAATGGATAGAAGGAAGAACGGATAATTTGATGGATAAATGGATAGTTGGTTATATGCTTGGCTGTTTGGATAAATCAAAGGATGGCTGGATGGGATAGAGTTTAAAATCATACCAATAAGATGCAGGGAAGGAAGGCAGAAGGAATGAACAAGATGGATAGATAAAGGAAAGGACAGGTGGATGGATGGATGTATGAAAGGATGATATAATTTTAGAATCTTTCCTAAATTACGTGGCTTGTCAAACTCTAATCTCTAACTCTATTCACCTCACTTGGCTAACATAATCTAACCTATCTGGACTGAAAGAAGACAAACAGGGAAACTAAAGGAGTGAGAATAAAAGTGAAAGATTAAAGCAACAGAAAATACAACACATAAATTCAAGAAAGCGAAAACAATGGGAGCTGAAGCCAAGGTGAATCCCACGAACACTACTGGACTCGACTGGATTCTGATACCATCTTATCTCACCTAATCTAACACAACACTATTCATTTCACGTCGAGAAAAAGAACGGAGATATAGAGTGAAATTAAATGAAAAAGCTTAAAAGATACTGTCGATGGGAGAATTCTAAAATAACCCCAAATTACTGAAAACTGAAAAAATATATGGAAGAGATGAGAAAGAGAGGAGGAAAGAGAAAAGTGTCCGGAAGATTCGACTATTTGAATGATCTGAAATAGGAAAAAAGATGCCAGAAAAAGAAAAGAATATGAGAAAGTAGAAAAAGGGTAAATCTCCAATGCTTAACCTCTTCAGTACTGTGACACATTTTTACCTAAGATTTGTGTACGATTAGACCATTTTATTGACATTACGAAGGGTCTATGGAGGTCAGAATATTAATGGCCACAGTCTTCACTATTTTAATCCCACAGATAAGTTTCTAAAGCTGTGTAAAATCACCAAATAGTAAGCAGAATGAATATGGAAACGCGTCATGATACTCAAGGCGTTAAACTTTCTCAAATTACTAAAAACCTGGAAACAAATATGACAAAGGATAAAAAGAAGTTTCCGGATAGATTACATTGCTTAAATTACCTTAATGAACTGAAAATCCTTGAAATAGATAAGCAAAATCATTCAAAATACAGTTTCCCCTACAGTCTTCAAAGAGATGAAGTAAGATCATCACAACCCCTTCCTAATGTCTCAAATCGCCTTACTGAAAATCACTAGAATAAATAAGCAAAATTATCTAAAATACAGTTTCTCTACAGCCTCGAACCTTCCCAGCATCACCCACCCCTTCATCTGCCTAGCTCTCCTATACACAGATAGATGAAGTAAGACCACCATCATCACTGTTCCCCTCTAGTGTCTTAAATTACTTACTGAAAATCCTTAAAATAGATAAGCAAAATTATCCAAAAATACAGTTTCCCTACAGTTATAAACCTTCCTATCGTCACCCACCGCTTCACCCGCCAGCTCCCCCATACACAGGTAGATAGCAAGACCATCACCTTACTGAAAATCCTTAGAAAATATGCAAAATGATTTAAAATATAGTTTCCCTACAGCCATACACCTCCCCATCGTCACCCATTCTTCACCCGCCCAGCTCCCCCATACATAGATAGATAGTAAGACCATCACCATCACTGTTCCCTGCTAATGCCTTGCTCTAATCTCCCGCAGCTCAAGACCCGCCCCTTCCCTGTCCACACATCCCCGCCTCCCACTCCTCGACCTCAACACGCCATCAGCCAACACTCAATACCTCCCACGGGGCTCTAGTCGACCTCCTTGCGGCCCCGACCTGTCAAACAATGGCCGATATTCAGAAATACTTCGCTCTCTCACCAGGACAATTTTCAAAGGCCACAGAGATGATTGGTCGAGTTCTTAAGAGTGTTTCTCCTGTTCATAATGTAGAAATTTTTAGTTAATCTGTGACTAGAAACACAAAAACATTCTTAAAAACACGTGAAACTTCAGCTAGAGTCATTTTCTAAGTAGTGGAGATACAACGCAATGGTGTTTCAGGATACGTAACATTAAAAGACATCACCAAGGATACGACACGATGGCAGGTCCTTGAAAACTGTGTGAAAATTGAGGATTATTGGAAGTCTTGGACAGTGATACTTGGAGGAGCACTCAGGCACACTCACGCTGGTCTCTGCACGGTCAATACTACCTGAAGAGACCAAGGAAAGACCGAAAGATACCTGGTTATTCAGACTTGTGTGAAAAACTGTCGAGGAAACTCCTTGTCTCACTCCCACGGTGGTTTACCTGTCTCTCACGTCCATGTTATTTAAAGGCTCTCTCTTATGGAATTATTTGCAAAGGGGTGCATAAAGTATTAGGTAATGTAAGGTTAGGTTTGATTAGGTTAAGTTAGCTCTCTCGCATAGACTATATTCAAACAATACTATACATAGGTTAGGTTTGGTCCAGTTATCTTAGGTTTCTCTCATAAGCACTATCTTAACCCCTTCAATACTGGGGCATAGTTTTACCTTGAGATTTGTGTACGATTGAACCATATTTTTTTTAACATTAGGAAGGGTCTATGAACGTCAGAGGATTAATGGAAACAGTCTTCACTATTCTAATCCCCCACATAAGTTTATGAAGCTGTATAAAATCACCACATTGTAAGCAGAATGAATATGAAAACACGTTATGGTACTGAATGGGTTAAAGACTACATAAAGGGTCCAAAGATCAGGTTACTGTAACAATGGGTCTTTTCAAAGGGTTAGTTGGAGTTCTCATGTGTGTTTTCCTGATATTCTTGGCTAGAACTGTGGAGCAAGCGTCCCTTAGTGTCCTGTAGCAGAAATACAATTAATACTATTTAAAAAGAAGGCAAGAACACAGGACAGAGGAAGAGAGACCCAAGAAACTTAACACCAATGCACTCAAGCTATTCAAACTTTCACCAAGCAGAGAGTGCAACAAATATGACTTTTCTCACTCCGCGTGCAAGGAAAGGTGAAGAGGGAACGCTGCGAGGACACTTCTGAGACATCCACCAGTAATAATTCTGATGACGAGGCGAGGAAGAGAGAGGGGGAAAGCAAGATTCTCTCCTGAAGGCGGCAATATCCCTGCGTGGTAACTTCCAATGCTGATACAAGGGTTCGTATTCAGAAACACTCTCTCTTACCACGACTATTTTCCAAGGCCAAAGATAAGACTAGCCGGGCTTACAAGAGTGTTTCTCATGTTGGTAAGGTATAAATCTTGACCATATGTCACAAGAACAGTAGAAATTTACTTAAAAATTCGTGTCAGTACCAATAGAACCTTTTAAAACACTTTGCTCTCTCACGAGTATTTTCCAAAGCCACAGAGAAGACTAACCATGTTCTCAAGCGTATTTTTTCTATTGATGAGGAATAAATCGTGTTCATCTGCAAATAGAACAATAGAAACACCCTTAAAAACTCGTGTCACTACCAATGGAACCTTTTAAAAGTGTTCTATACTCAAAAACACTGCTCTCTCTCCATGACTATTTTTCAAGACCACAGAAATGACAAACCGGGTTCTCAAGAGTGCTTCTCCTGTTGATGAGGCATAAACTTGGCTCATATACCGCTAGAACAGTAGAAACACCTTTAAAAATCAGCGTCATTTCGATTAGAACCCTGTGACGGGGGCGGAGATACGGCGGAAAAGTGTCTCAGAAAATAGGTCGGAAGGCAAAGGTGAGGTACGCCAGGAGGGAGAAGAGGAGGAGGAAGTGTAATAGAATAATAAAGTGATAAAAGTAATAAAAGAAATGTAAGTAGCAATAGAAGAAACAACAAAAGTAATGAAATAGTAGTAATAAGAGTGGTAGAAGTAGTAGTAGTAGTAATAATCGTAGTAGTAGAGGTAGCGGTGGTAGTAGTAGTAGTGCTAGTAGTAGAAACAGCAATAGAGGGGAGTAAAGTAATAGAAACAACAATATAACTAATAAAAGAGGTAAGAAAGTTAGTGGAGGAACATAAGGAAGGAGAAACAGCGACGAAGATGGACAAGAAGAAATGTGATAGAGAAGAGAAGAAAGTCGAGGAAAAGGGAGAAAGAGAAAGAAAGAGAAAGAGGAAACAAGGAAGACCAAAAGAAAAAGAGAGAAAAAAAAGAAGCGGATCAGAGTGACCTAAAAAAAAAAAAAAAAACGGAAAAGAAGCGAAAAGAAAAAAAATGAACACGAAAAACACGAAAATGAGAAAAAATGAAAAAAACACAAAAAATGAAGAAAAAGCGGGAAAAAGACAACAAAACACACGACAAATAATTTCACACAAAAAAAACACTAAAAATAAGCCCAGAAATCACCCACAAGACACATACCCATGGAAACAAATGCGGAAAAAGGGGAAAACTTGACTATAAGAGGGCGAGAGGAGGGGAAGCGGCGAGGACAAAGGAGGCAGAGGAGGGGACAGGGAGGGAAGGGGAAAGAAAGGCTTGAGTCACCTGCGGTCTGAGGGGAAAAAAGGTGAGGAGGTGGTTAGAAATGACAGTGAGAAAAGTGAGGAAGATTTGGCATGGCTCCATTTGAGAGAGAGAGAGAGAGAGAGAGAGAGAGAGAGAGAGAGAGTCGCACCCCATGTCCAATCCACTGTATAAATAATAAATATGAGAGATTAGAGAGATGAGAGAGAGAGAGAGAGAGAGAGAGAGAGAGAGAGAGAGAGAGAGAGAGAGAATCGTATCCTTACACTCTCCACACCCAACACCATCCTTCACCACCAATAAACTAAGCATAATCGTACGTGTGGCAGGCAAGCGCAGGAGTTACGTATGCTTGGCGCCAGTATCGTGCTGCAGGGAGGAACTGTTGTACGTCGGCCAAAGTTATCTATAAGGACGGTGATTTACAAGAGACGAGGCAAGAAAACGTACATTAGGAGAGACTTACCGCGCCAGAGAGAGAGAGAGAGAGAGAGAGAGAGAGAGAGAGAGAGAGGGGGGGGTTGATTTATGTGGGAAAATAATAAAAGGGAAAAAAATAGAGAGAAAAATAAAATTAAATAAAAGAAAAAACTATGGACAAATTGAAAGAGAAATAGTGAAAGGATAACAATGGGAGGCTTAAAGAGAGAGAGAGAGAGAGAGAGAGAGAGAGAGAGAGAGAGAGAGAGAGAGAGAGAGAATATCCCCCTCTTCCCAAACACGGGCTCGCCACGCTAACTGCCCAACCAGCAATATTCTCGTCAACCTCCCACGTGGGGATAAACAACAACAGCAACGACAAAAACAACAACATTAACAACAATAACAACAACAGAATGAAAAAAAAAACAATCGTGTAAAACTATTAAAAACAATGGTGAGAGCAAAACCTGTACGTGACCACCACCACCATCACCACCACCACCATCATCACCACCACCACCATCACCACCACCATCACCACCATCACTGCCATTATGAAAACAAATATAAAAAGGAGAGCCACAGAAATAATAATGGAAATAATACTGTCATCATTATTATCTAGAGCAAAAATAAGTGATTAAGAGTAAGGAGAATTCTACTCTTCCTACTACCATTACTACTATTACTACTACTACTACTACTACTACTACTACCACAATTACTACTCCTTCACCTACAACAACAATACCAATAGAAAAAAAATAATAAAAACTCATAAAAAACTGAAAAACCACGAAAAAAATATTACTTTTAACATACAACATTCCTCACACACACACACACACACACACACACACACACACACACACACACACACACCACACACCACACATAACCTACACCATACCCACAAACAACGCCCTGCCAGACCCACCCAGCCACACACACACACTCGATAATTTGCCAGCTAAACCCGCGGCTTTGTTCTCGTTGATCTATGTGAACCCCAGTCATCTCCGGGCAATGACAAGAGAGATGCGTGTAGGAGAAGCGCCGGACCACCATCGCTTCAGCTTCACACATTGCCTTGAGTTACCTTATCTCATTACGACTCTCCCAGTGGCTTAGCGGAACACGAGGAAACACAGAGAAGAGTGGAAGAAGATCGAGAGCTGGCTGAGAGGGAGAAGCGAAAAGGGAACTAAGAGGGAGGGCGATGGAGACTTGAGGAAAACTAGGGAATATGAAATAGGAAGAGGGATTATTTTAAGTACAACCGAGAGGAAACTAAGAGGGAACTAAGAGGGAATGTGATAGAGAATTAAAGACAAGAACACGGGATAGAAATAAAAAAAAATGTTTCAGGTGGTAAAGTGGAGGTTTCAAGACATTTATCCCTGTCTTTCAGGTAATTCTCTACTAATCTTTTAGAGAACTTGCATATTAAGTGGGTCTTTTTTTCAATTTTCTGTTTCCCTTGGCTCTTGAATAAAAAAATAAATAAAGAGAAAAAGATGATACAGAAACAAGTGAGGGAAAGAAGGAGAAGCAAGAAGAGAAAGGAGAGAGAGGTAGAGAGAAGATAACAAGCACAGAGGGAAAGGGAGAAGGGATTAAGGAGACAGGAAGTGGGAAGGAAGGATGGGGAAGGAAGAAAGGAAGAAGGCATAGGATAAGAGTATCAATGAAAATGAGAAGAAGGAGGAGGAAGATAAAGAAAATGAAGGACGGAGGTTAAATTACGCAACACAAGAGCTTTCATGTGTCCTTTTTCAAGAGTCCGTTTAAAGAGTCCTACCAAACGTTTTCTCTCCTTCAAAGCTCCAAGGACCCTGTAAAACGAAAGTAGGAGAGAGAGAGAGAGAGAGAGAGAGAGAGAGAGAGAGAGAGAGAGAGAGAGAGAGAGGGCGTGTCCTTTGATTGAGCAACACGACGTCCTATATACAGCTTTAGAAGAGGAGGAGTCATTAGGAAACGTTGAGTATCCTAGTATCCTTTCATTACTATCCCACAAGAGTCCTTTAAATCTCTACTGTTTTCCTTTACTCACTTTTTATCTTTTCATCCTTACGAGGGAAAAGAATTATATGAATGAAAAAGAAAAAAAAAAGAAAAGCTGTAATAAGAGATAGCGAGAGAGAGAGAGAGAGAGAGAGAGAGAGAGAGAGAGAGAGAGAGAGAGAGAGAGAGAGAGAGAGAGAGAGAGAGAGAGAGAGAGAGAGAGAGAGAGAGAGAGAGAGAGAGAGAGAGAGAGAGAGAGAGAGAGAGAGAGAGAGAGAGAGAGAGAGAGAGTCAGGATTAGAGGTAATTTGAGGTTGCAAGGTAATGGAGTGCCAGACTTGGTTAGTGAAAATATAGTTAACCTTAATTATTTCTTTCCCTGGTCGTTTAAATCTATTTTCTCTCTCTCTCTCTCTCTCTCTCTCTCTGTTGACCTCTCAGTTAGTCTCTCTCTCCTCTCTCTCTCTCTCTGACTCTCTCTCTCTCTCTCTCTCTCTCTCTCTCTCTCTCTCTCTCTCTCTCTCTCTCTCTCTCTCTCTCTCTCTCTCTCTCTCTCTCTGTGTGTGTGTGTGTGTGTGTGTGTGTGTGTGTGTGTGTGTGTGTGTGTGTGTGTGTGTGTGTGTATGCAGAAGGAAAAATGGGGAACCGAGAAAAGAGAATGAATAAAAGAAGGAGAGTAGGAGGAGGAGGAGGAGGAGGAGGAGGAGGAGGAGGAGGAGGAGGAGGAGGAGGAGGAGGAGGAGGAGGAGGAGGAGCAAGAGGAGGAGGAGGAAAAGAAGAGTAACAAACGAAGTACAAATAAAAAATAAAGAAGAGTTATGAAAAATTGCTTAATGAGAGAGAGAGAGAGAGAGAGAGAGAGAGAGAGAGAGAGAGAGAGAGAGACTAGATAATGAAAAGGGAATAGTATAGACATCAGAGAAGACAGAGACACAATATGCAGAAGGAAAAAAAAGAGGAAAATAAAGAGGGAGAGGGATATGGAAGAGCGGAAAAGAGAGAAAAAGAGAGAAAAAGAGAGAAAAAGAGAAGGAAAACACCTGAGATCTAATGACTAAGTGACAGGTAAGGTTTGTGTATATGTGTGTGTGTGTGTGTGTGTGTGTGTGTGTGTGTGTGTGTGTGTGTGTGTGTGTGTGTGTGTGTGTGCCAAGTTAAAGGGAACCAGCCTGCCTCTTCCGCCCCTCTTTTCCTCCTCCTCCTCCTCCTCCTCCAGTAAGCCTCTTCTTCTGTGCTTTGTCTCCGTTTCCTTCTCTCTTCTCTTATCTCTTTTGTCTTCCTCTTATCTCTTCCCTCTTCCTCTTCATTTCTCCAGCCATTTGTTCTTCTTTATGTTCATTTATTTCCTTCTCGCTGTTTCCTTATTCCCTCTTTCTCCTTCCCTCTTCTTTCTTTCCCTTTCTATCTGTTTTTTTTTCTATTTCATCCACTTCCATTTCCTTTTCCTTTTCTCATGTTTCCCTTTTCCTTATTTTCTTCCACTTTTCTCTCACTTTCTCTCTTTTTTCCCCCCACCCCTCCATTCCTCTGCTCACATCTCTCCCTCACCGCTTTCTTTCCGTAAACAAAACACACTAACTTTCTCTCTCTCTCTCTCTCTCTCTCTCTCTCTCTCTCTCTCTCTCTCTCTCTCTCTCTCTCTCTCTCTCTCTCTCTCTCTCTCTCTCTCTCTCTCTCTCTCTCACAACTCTCACATCCCACACTACTCAATCCTGTCTATCTCTCTCTCTCTCTCTCTCTCTCTCTCTCTCTCTCTCTCTCTCTCTCTCTCTCTCTCTCTCTCTTTCTCACTTAAAATATCTCTCTCTTTCTCTCAGCCCTCTCACTTTCACTCTTGTCTCTCCCACACACTGTCCATCTCACTAAACACAACAACGATAAACGAAAACAGCGCTTCTCAATCTCTTCACTGCAGCCTCGACTTCCCAATACTGCCTTTCACGAGTCAAGAGAGAGGCAGTTACGTTGACTAAATCCTGCCATACGGTCACTTCAACGGTACCAAGATTCGTCCAGCTCCCCTCAACCCGGCACGTGAACCAGCGCCGTTGAATGTGCAAATGAGCAGCGAGACGGACCCAAGCTGGTGTCTGCTGGTGAAATATTTGCCGCATCAGCAGAGAGAGAAAGGTTAGGGTTCATTTTGTTGTTCCTGGAGTATCTGTCACTTTTTTTTTTGAGGGAGAGAGGATGTGTTGAGGAGGGTATCTCTTTCTTTTCTCTCTCTCTCTCTCTCTCTCTCTCTCTCTCTCTCTGATTTCTGATTTATTTATTGAAGTGAACTACAGAGAGAGAGAGAGAGAGAGAGAGAGAGAGAGAGAGAGAGAGAGAGAGAGAGAGAGAGAGAGAGAGAGAGAGAGAGAGAGAGAGAGAGAGAGAGAGAGAATCTAAGAAAACAAAGATTTCTCAACAGAACACACACACACACACACACACACACACACACACACACACACACACACACATCAAAGAAAACAGGAAAGATACTCACTATTCTTTCTCATCACGTTTCTAGAATTTTTTTTTTCCTTGTTTCCCTCAGAATTTCAAATGAAGATTCTAGTTAAAATCTCACAAATTTATTAACTTCTCTTTGACCTTTTGTATTTCCCTTTTCCCATGTTTCCTGTTCTCTCTAGTGTCTTCCTCCTTTTGTTCTCTCTTTTTTTTGTTTTTGTTTTTTTTGTTTTTGTTTTGCCTTTTCCCATGTTTATTCAGCTCTAATTTAGTCATTTTCCTTTTTTTTTTTTTGTATCTTTTGTTTCATTTCTGTACGATTTTCTCACTTTTCTTTCCATTTCCCTTTTTCTTCTTCTAATATTTCTCATCTATCTCTTTTCATAATGCGCAAAATAAAAAAAGAACAATAGAATATGCTAAGGTTATGTTATTATAATACTTCAACACACACACACACACACACACACACACACACACACACACACACACACACACACACACACACACACACACACACTGAAGATTACTACACTTGATGTAATTTCGAAGAGTAAGAAGAGGAGGAGGAGGAAGAGGAGGAGGAGGAGGAGGAGGAGGAGGAGGAGGAGGAGGAGGAGGAGGAGGAGGAGGAGGAGGAGGAGAAGTTTAATAGGCTCAACACCAAAGCTTGTAGGACTAGTTTGTGTGTGTGTGTGTGTGTGTGTGTGTGTGTGTGTGTGTGTGTGTGTGTGTGTGTGTGTGTGTAAGGTGAAGTGAAGGGAAGGAAAGCGGGTAAAGGGATGTAAGGAGGAAATTCGTGTCCTTTTAAGTCACATATTTAACCTTACCGCCATCAAGAGAGAGAGAGAGAGAGAGAGAGAGAGAATTACTTAAGACTTTCTAGTGTTTTATAAAGTACATTCTTCTCTTTGTTCCTTTGTGATCTTCCTTTCCTTGTGCCTTTATTGTGGTATAACAAGGTTGCTGCCCTAGATTATTGTTTTGCAGTAGTAGTAGTAGTAGTAGTAGTAGTAGTAGTAGTAGTAGCAGTAACAGTAGTAATAATAGTAGTAATAGTAGTAGTAGAAGTAAGAGTAATTCTATCGAACTCATACCATTAATAATAAAAAAAGACTTTCTCTCTACCTCCATAACATTCTTCAAACTTTAAAACAACAATGTAAAATCCCCTGAATGAAAAAAGAAAACGAGAGAAAGAAAAAACCAGAAAAGAAAAATCTCGAGAGGAAAAAGCAAAGAAAGAAGAAGGAAGGAAGGAAGGAAGGAAGGATTGGGAGAGAAAAGAGTGAATGAAAGAGAGAACTGGACAGAGAAAGGAGAGGAGAAATAGTTACAGAGGTACGTTACTCGGGTAAGGCAGAGAAGGGAAAGGTTAGGTAGAGTTAGTAGAGTGAAGAAAACGGAGGCTGGGAGAGAAAAGAGAAAAGGAAGGATGAAGAAACACAGATTAGAAGTAAAAAATTATTGATACTTGAGGATAAAGAAAAGAAGGGAAAATAGATAAGAGAAAGGAGGGAGATAGGGAGGAAAGAGTAAAGGAAGAGATGGAAAGTAAATATTCATGCCTTTTAAGGGAGAAATAAAGGAACACAAAATATTAGAAGTTAAAAATAATCTACACTTAAGGATAAATAAAGAAGAGAAAGGAGATAAGGAAAAGGAGGGAGACAAGAAGGAAAGAGTAAAAGAAGAGGATATGGAAAGTAAATATTCATGCTTTTCTCTTTCCCACGTCTTGTTTTCCTTCGTCTAATAATTTCTTTTCCCTAATTTTCCTCTTTCTCCTTCACTATCTTTCCCATTTCATTCTTCCATCCTTTCTCTCTCTCTCTCTTCCATCCTCGTTTATAATCTCAAATATTTCTCAATCTTCCTTTTCTCCTTCTCCTTTCCATATTTTTTTTCTACTTTCCTTTCATCTCTTCTTCCTCTGCGTCTCATCTTCTTTGTCTTTCCTTATCCGTCAATCTCTCTCTCTCTCTCTCTCTCTCTCTCTCTCTCTCTCTCTCTCTCAAAAGCTTCAAAATTTTGCCGTAAAAGTTTCATCAGGCAACGGCACGAGATTCGACCACGCCACACCGTTTCTGAGAGAACTTGGCTGGTTGAAAGTACATCAGAAATACGAGTACGAGCTAGGCATCATTACCTACAATATAATCCATGGCAATATCCTTCACTATTTGTTCAACTTGCCGAGAGTGAGTGATGTCTGCATTGTCCCCACTAGACAGCAGCATAATATGTATGAGCCGAAGACTAACACCTGCACCGGGGCGAGGTCCTTACTGGTTGCTGGACCAAAATTCTGGAACAGCCTGCCTGCCTCTATAAGGAATGCATCGTCCATACGAACGTTTAAAAACTGTTGTTCACCTATCTTTTTAACAAACAATTCAGTGCATAAGTCAGTACACGTCTTTCTTACATGTATTATGTATTTTATAGGGTGAGAGTCTGAATTTTTAGTCTTTTATCAATTAACTTGGTTATAATTTTAACGCTTTTTATCTGTCGTCTCTTTTATAGTTTGACACTCGTTTACCTGTTGTTTTAGTCATATTTTTATTCACACTGTCTCATCTGTAACTTTTCACTTTTATTTATTGTTTTACTTATAACTTTAATCAGAGCAATAACGTACACCTGTAGCAGGATATGGTGTGAATCTAATGTATACATATATATTTGAGTGGATTTGACTCAACTAAATGTCATAGTTTGTAAAATGATACCAAAGAATAACCATTGTATAATGCAATAAATATCTGATTCTGAAAGTCTGATTTTGATTCTCTCTCTCTCTCTCTCTCTCTCTCTCTCTCTCTCTCTCTCTCTCTCTCTCTCTCTCTCTCTCTCTCTCTCTCTCTCTCTCTCTCTCTCTCTCTCTCTCTCTCTCTCTCATCATCCCCTACTCTCTTTTTCTCTTTCAGCCTTTCATCCTTCTTCCTAATCTGTGTCTTTCCTTTCCCCTCCTATCCACTCCTTTTATTTCTTTTCCTTTTCGCCTCTTCCTCTGTTTGTGAGTGTGTGTGTTTGTCTCTCTGTCTTCTTTCTTCCTTTTTATTTTGTTTCTCCCAATTTTTGTCTCCTCCATATTTTTTCTCCTTTTCATCAGGTCTTTCTTACTTTCTCTTCCACTTCCCTTCATTCCTTCCTTCCTTCTAATCTGTCCCTTCCTCCCTTCCTTCCTTCCTTCTAATCACTTCCTTTTCATATTTCCTTTCTCTTTTCATGTACTCGTACTTCTCTCGTTCCTCCTTTTTTCTCATCATGCTTCATTCATTTCCTATCACTAACCTCCTCCCTTCTACTCTTTCTCGTCTACTCTTTTCTTACTCTTTCACATCCCCAGATATTCTTTCATTTTACTTCACTTTTTTACCTATTCAAAGACTTGCCCATTTGCCTCCCCGCATTGAAACAGGACAGGGCGGGCCGCCAGAGCCTGAAGCATGATTGGCGGTGCGGGTGGCGTTAACTCCAGGCTCCCATGTGTGCGGGAACCAATGGCGTGAGAAGTGGATACTGCTGCCGCTGCTCTAGATCCAAGCTGGCTTGGGTTTTTGCAGCAAAACGTAATAATTTTTTTCCTAACAAAAGGCCCCATGTTCTGGAGGGTCTAATGTACAGTAAAGAGTGTACAACCGGTGCCTCTGAGGAGTGCTTCAAGCACTGACAGTGTTTGCCAGAGCAAATCACCAAAGACTGGGAAAAACGCAGAAAGCCACAGCAAACCCAAGGATGAGCATGCTACTCCCAGCCAAGATGGGTGCAGTGTGTGAGGAGGCGCCTCACCACCACAAGCGGCGAAAGACTGTGAGAGGCTGGCAGGTGACAGCTCTCACTCCCCGGGCAGGCCAGCTAAAAACAGACCTGCTCACCCCTGCCGCGCCTCAGCCTGGACAAGACCCTTCCAGGACGCCCGCCAAGAAAAGGCCGGCAGAGGAACATCCACACCAGCCAAAAAGGCTGAAGAAGGCGAGTGAGCAGCGCGTGTCTGCCACTAACACCACGGGCTTTAAGATGCCCGTCGCGCTAAAGAGACCAGCCTCGCCCTCACCAGAGCCACGCGTCTCAAAGAAAGCGAAGAAGACGAGGCAAGCCCCCAAACGCCCTCAGCTGAAGGGGAGCACCAGTGCCGAGGAGCGCGCCCGGCACTACCTCGCCCATCTCGGCGTGCGGCTGCTCAAGGAGAAGACCGTCAGGAAGATGATCGGTCTGGGCAGCCAGAGTCTCGGCGTTGGGGCCTATGGCTCGTGCTGCAAGGGCGTCGACCCACACGCGGGTAAGGAGCTGGTCATCAAGACCTTCCTTAACGACGACCTGCGTTCCCTCGTCACCGAGGCGAAGTGCCTGCATCGTCTGCAGGGCCACGGCATGCAGCGCCTCGTTGGCGTGTGCGTGGAGACGCGTCAGCTCGTGACGCGCTTTGCCGGACAGACCGCCGCGGACTATTTCCATTCAGGCGAGTGCTTCACACACGCCCTCAGCGTCATCCTTCAGGTGGCGCGCGTCGTCCGAAACGTTAACGAGGCGGGCTACACGCACAACGACATCAAGGGCAATAACGTTTGCGTCAAGGAATGCCCTAACGGCGGCCCCAAGGCTACGCTCATCGACCTGGGGCTGGCCATGCGAGTGGGCGAGACCGGGTTTTACAAGACAGACAAAGATGTCGCCCAGCAGCAGCGTAAATTTCCCTGGATTGCGCCAGAACTGCTGCGGGACTCACACCCCTGCTCGCCCGCCTCAGACGTGTACTCCGTGGCGTGGTTCATCCTCGGCGTGCCAGGCTGGCGAGACCGCCCCCCCACCAGCCTCGGAATGTGCCTCTTCAAGGACTGGGTAAGGAAGGCACGGAAGCCCTTCCCCGAGCAGCGGCCATCGCTGGACGCGCTCATCCGGATCACCAAGCAGCTGCACGCCGAGATTGCATCATGCGAGTGAAAAAAAATAAATAAATAAAAATAAATAAATAAATAAAATGCAATAAAAAAACAAATAATGAAAAAAATGAAAAAAAATAAAGAAAAGGAAAAAAAGTTCTCGTTATAAGTTCAGATTAAAAGTTGAAATTAAAAGTCAGTAAGGAAAGCGAGGCACGGCTCGCAGCGACCACCTAGGAACCGCCGCCACATGACGGGACGCACGTTTGGCCCGCACCCTCCGTGCTGGTGCATGGGAGCGACGGGCGTCCCTCTGTGACCTACAGTTAGCTGCATACAGTCAGTAGCCGCGAGATTTAAAAGCGAGGCACGGCTCGCAGCGACCACCTAGGAACCGCCGCCACATGACGGGACGCACGTTTGGCCCGCACCCTCCGTGCTGGTGCATGGGAGCGACGGGCGTCCCTCTGTGACCTACAGTTAGCTGCATACAGTCAGTAGCCGCGAGATTAATAAGCGAGGCACGGCTCGCCGCGACCACCGAGAAACCGCCGCCACATGACGGGACGCACGTTTGGCCCGCACCCTCCGTGCTGGTGCATGGGAGCGACGGGCGTCCCTTCGTGACCACGTTAGAGGAGGCAGCACACGACGCCTTTCATGCGCGGAGATATCAAGAAAGAAAGAGGGCGAGAGTACAACATATCGCAGATTCGTTCACTTTTCGTCACACCGTTATAGAGAACAGCTTCAATCTTATGGCGGCTCACGGAGCTGTGTTAGCGTTTTGTTGTTTCGCACGTGGCCTTCCCGTTCAGTGTACTGCGAGTCCCGCTTAACAACAGTGAAGTAACGCTCTATTTAAACGGATTAAAACCAACTCTTGACGATGCGATGGGATATCTGTTCCGTTTATTTCCGTTGGAATTGGCTTCTCTCTCTGAACCAAAAGGCATCACAGACGCTGGACTTTACTGGATTAGATTGTCAGTGGTCACTCCTGCCTCCAGTCACTGTGAATACCGACTCGCGTCTCTATCATTATCACCACCACTGTTATAATATTATTACTATTATATCAATATCTTTAATATTACTACCATCATTATCATTATTAAAACTCTTCCATTTCTCTCTGTCATCTACCTTTCCTTCTTCCTGGAAGTTTGCCTATATTCAGCCTTTTCTTGAAAAAGGGTGACTTCTAATCTTTCAAACTACCATCTTTCTGCTTCAATTTCCTGCTTCTCTAAAGGACTTCAATCTATCCTCAAAAGGAAGATTCTTACAAATCTATCTCTTCACAACTTTCTATCTGATCGTCAGTGTGGCTTTCGTCAGGCCGCTCTACTGGCGATCTTTCGGCTTTCCTTACTGAGTTTTGGTCATTCTCTTTTAGGCATTATGGTAAACCATTGTTATAGCCTCAGACATATTAAAAGCTTTTCATAAGAGTCTGACACAAAGCTTTGATCTCAAAACTACCCTCCTGCGCCTTCTATCCTTCTCTCTCTCTCTGTCTCTCTTTCACCCTTCCATTGCTGCTGTGGTAGACCGTCACTGTTCTAAATGTATTAACAGTGGTGTTCCTAAGGGTTCTGTCCTTTCGCCCACTGTTTTCCTTTGATTCATCAAAATCTTATAAACCAAATTTCTTTTCCCATCCATTTCTCCGCTGGTGATTCCACACTACACTTTTCCATGTCTTTACAGAGACGTCTAACTCTTCACACAGCAAAACCACAGAACCTTAAGACCCCTGGGAGCTGCATCACGACTTTATAACGTCCATCGGTCACTTAAAGAGAAAAAACGGCAAGAGACAGAGTGAGGACCTGAACACTAAGGGCCAGAGAAATGAACACAGGGGAAGAGACCTAAGAGTGCAAGAGAAGTCCACTCACGGCCGCAGTGTTTTTGCTCTATCCTTCTTCTTCTACCCCGTCAAGGACCCTTCATACTAATTTGTTTGTTTCCCGCCTCGTGCCTAAGCCGAGTCACCACTCCCAGCGTATTACACCTTCATTAAGTCTCGTGTCAACAACTGGTCATCTCCTGCATAGCTGTCAAGGGGTGGCTCTTCCTCTCTCTCTCTCTCTCTCTCTCTCTCTCTCTCTCTCTCTCTCTCCTTGGTAATTGAGTTGAATGTACGAGTGTTTGTTTTTGCTTTGTTTTCATTTTTTTCTATTTTTCCTTCGTGATGTTTGTTCGTTTTCTGTTCATTTATCTCTATTTTTTACCAATTTTCTTTTTAGTTAAGAGGGGTTTATTTTTTCTTACATATTTTGCTTTTTAACCCTTTTTAATTCTAGTTTAGATTAATTTCAATCATGTTCAGTTGCTGTTTTATATTAATTTTCTCTCTCGTTAAGTTGGATGATAGACTGAAGTGTGTGTGTGTGTGTGTGTGTGTGTGTGTGTGTGTGTGTGTGTGTGTGTGTGTGTGTCGCACGGTATATCGTAGCCATTAAGGAGCAGGGGGAGGAAAATTAGACTTGCATTAACTTTGAAGGAAAAATCTTAAGAGGACAGAATCTTACTTAATGACGTTAGAAAAAAGTTACACGCCTCTTTAAGTACAGTGGCCTGCCTTAAGAGACTCATTACACAGGGGGGGAGGGGAAGTGAAGGGGATGAAATAAATATAAATGTTGTCAAAGTGAATGATGATGAGGATGACGAAAAGGAAGATAATGAAAAGATGGATGGTAGTAGTAGTGGTAACAGTGGTAGTGGTATGGGTAGTGGTAGTAGTAGTGGTGGTAGTGGTAAGCCTAAAAAGAGAACAGCAAACAACAAATATAATATCTGCACTACTACTACTACTATTACTACTACTTGTACTACTACTACTACTACTACTACTACTACTACTACTACTACTACTTCTACAACCAGTGCTACTACCACTACTACAACAGCTACCACTACAAACAATAATAAGACCAACAAAACCATACAAGAATGAAATCAAACATAACGTAAAGGAAGAGCAAACTAATGAGAGAGGCGGGAACGCTTAGCATCATTTGTCGATGTATTGACGCCATCTGTCGGTGAGACGCATCACTATCTAGCACGCGATGTCTCCCATTCGTCAGTGTCATTGGGTGTCTCGAGGAGGGAGGATGTGAGTGTCGTTGCTCCTCATGGGATATTTAGAACATAATAAAAATGAATATGAATAAACCTAACTGCATAAATACTTCAATTAAAAAGATGAATAGGAAAATAAGCAGAAAAACACTAGAAAAACTTGAAATCTAATATTGTATTCTTAAAGGAGTATTGAAATAGCAAAAAAATAATAAGTAGATAAAGAAAAGTATAAAAAATAAGTATCGGTAAATACAAACTACGAGGCACAAACACCTCGACAAACACCTTCTCTTTTCCGCCGCTTGGGATGAAGTTTAAGGACAATGAGGGAAAAGTTAGGGCGTTCCAAAGGGCAAGTTACAAAGCCATGAATATCTCGTAGTGGTGAGCGGCGGGTGAGGTGGAGAAGAGGACTGGAAGACAAGTGGAGTGGAGGGGAAACCTGTGTGGACTTGTATGAGGGCATTTGGGATTTTTAGTCATAGGAAAGTAAAGAATAACAAGATGAAGGAAAGATGAAAGGCAATGAAAGTAAACTGTAAATAGAAGAAATATTTCGTCATTCTTTATCGTTACGTGAAAGACAGTGGAAGAAATAAATTTGAATAAAAGAAACCAAAAAGTCGACAAAAAGGAAAAAGCAATGAAAAAATATATGAAAACCAAGAGAGATGATAACAATAGATAAAAAGACTGAACAAAGAAGAAGGAAAAAAAACAACAGAGAAATATCGAGTGTAAGTCAAAAAGAAAGACACAACAAAGAAAACAGAA
>NC_059303.1:7305359-7320359 GCF_017591435.1 Portunus trituberculatus
GAGGGAGGTAAAGGGGAGAGGAGGAGGTAGAGAGCAGGTGTGTAGAAGAGGAGGAGGAGGAGGAGGAGAGCAGGTTTGTGGAAGAGGAAGAGGAGGAGGAGTGGGCGGAGAGGAGAGGGCGGGAGGACATGAAAATACAACTAGAAACAGAGAATAGGACTGAAAAAAGGGAGAGAAAAAGATGAGAGAAAAAGGACATGGAGAAGAAGAGAGAAAGAGGAAAAAAAAGAACAGAAGAGGAGGTAGAGAAAACGAGAGATAAAAAAAGGACATAGAAAACAAAAAAAGAAGTGAAGGAGGAAAAGGCAGGGAGAGAGGATGAAAGGAGAGATAGAGAGAATGGCAACAATAGGGAGAGAAAAGAGAGAGAGAGAAAAAAGAAAATAGAGAAGAGGACGATGAAAGGATAAAACAGAGGAAAAAAATAGAAAAACATGGAGGAGATAGAGATTAAAAAAGGAGAGAGAGGAAACAGGACAGAGGGAAAGGAAAAAAAAGGAAACAGAGGTAGAGTACGTAAAGGGCTGGGGAAAAGGACGAAAAAGAGGAGGAAAAGAGGTGGAAAAAGGGAAAGAGAAGAGATAAAGGGGAAGGAAGAGCCTGTGGGAGAGTGGGGAGGGCAATGGGCGATGCTGACTGAGAGAGAGTGAAGAGGTAGTGGCGTGGAAATGGTGGTGGTGGTGGTGGTGGTGGTGGTGGTGGTGGTGGTGGCGGTGGTGGTGGTGGTGGCAATAGTAGTAAAAGTATTAGTGTACCTTTCACAAACTTACACAACCTAATTACAATGCCCAAATTAACCCTTTTAAATGCTATGATTCCTCCTTAACCCTTTCAGTACTAGACACATTTTCAGCATGATTTTGGGTATGATTAGACGATTTTATTGACATTAGGAAGAGTCTATGGAGGTCAAAAGATTAATGGCCACAGTCTTCACTATTTTATTCCCCTCATATGCGTTTCTGTAGCTGTATAAAATCACCAAATAGTAAGCAGAATGAATATGGAAACGCGTCATGGTACTGAAGAGGTTAAACTAAATAAAATCTACTGTAGGTTTGGATCTCATTACAGTATATTCCCACATATCCTCACACACAAACTTTTCTAATACCCTTTTGAAAACTCCCTAACGACTTAACACAAACCCTCTAAATATTATAATTCCTCCTTAAACAAAATGAAGTGTACTGCAAGTTTAGATCTCACTACGGCACTGATCTAACTCACCATACTCATACACAAACTTATCCAATCCTCTTTTAAAAACACCCTAACGACTTAAACTAAATAAAATGTACTGCAAACTCAGATCTCACTAAGGTATTATTCTCACATATTATCTTCATACATAAACTCATCTAATACTCTTTTAAACACTCCCAAACGACTCAGCACCAACACCCTAAACATCCCTAAACAAAATCAAGCTTCATAAAACTGCCCATGAAACCAATACGAAAACTTATGATCAAATTAAGCTTTACAAATCAAACTTCTGGTCTTACCCAGATTAATGATCCATAAACCAAAACAAGCTTCATAAAACTTCCCATTAAACCAGAGAGAAAGCTTCACAATGATCAAACTAACGCCTGTATTTAGAACCTCTCTCTCTCTCTCTCTCTCTCTCTCTCTCTCTCTCTCTCTCCACGACCATTTTTCAAGCCCCAGACATAACTAGACGGGTTTTCAAGACAGTTTCTCCTTATGACAATCTAGAAATTTTCACAATTCATCACTAGAACAATAGAAAATAAAATAAAAAACACGAGTACCTTCAACTAGAGCCTTTGGAAAGTATTAATGGTGGAGAGCAAAGGGTTTCAGGATATGGACCTACGCTTCAAAATCATTAGTCTTTTGCTAGATCGGACTAACGCCTGCATTCAGAAACGCCTTGCTCTCTCACCACGACTCTTTCTCAAGTCCCCAGAGACAACTAGCGGAGTTTCAAGACAGTTCCTCCTTAATACAATCTAGAAATCTCCCAGTCCATCACCAGAACCATAAAAATACCCTTAGAAACTAGAGCCTTTGAAAAACAGCGATGGTGAGAGAGCAAAGGGTTTCAAAACATAGGCTTATGCTTCACAAATCATCACTCTTTGGCTTCCATTTACGAGGAAGCCTTCACGCTAATAACTGACAGAAGAAGAGTGAAAGGCAAACACACTGCTCGCTCACTCATTCTGTCACCTTACTGTCTCATGGAAGTAATGTAGAATGGTTTGGCATAACTTGGTCTCAAATCACGGTGCTTTATGACCTCGGTGTCTCAACATATTGACCTCTTTTGACCTTTTATGACCGCTCTTTCTAATGGTATTGTTTGGCTAAGATGTAAAGAGAGAGAGAGAGAGAGAGAGAGAGAGAGAGAGAGAGAGAGAGAGAGAGAGAGAGAGAGAGAGAGAGAGAGAGAGAGAGAGAGAGAGAGAGAGAGAGAGAGAGAGAGAGAGAGAGAGAGAGAGAGAGAGAGAGAGAGAGAGAGAGAGAGAGAGAAAGGTTGGTCAAAGTAAATGTGAATATTGAGCAATGTATTCATACCTTTGATTTCCTTTTTCTTTTTTTTTTTACAGTTTTGTTTCTTTGTTTCCTTTTTCTTTGAGAGGATATTGTCTTTGTTGTCGTTCATATTTACTTGCTTGTTTGTCTTGTTTTGTTTGTGTCTTTTATTCAGTGTTCTTTGTAGAGTTATTCTTTCATGTCGACTTTTACTCTTGGATGCTTCGTGTCTGTCTGTCTGTCTGTCTGTCTGTCTGTCTGTCTCTCTCTCTCTCTCTCTCTCTCTCTCTCTCTCTCTACAAGGAGGAGAAACTGGAGCATTAGTAGGAGAAAGAATTGCTCACTAACACCTTACATTTCTTTATCAATTTCATCATTCTCTCTCTCTCTCTCTCTCTCTCTCTCTCTCTCTCTCTCTCTCTCTCTCTCTCTCTCTCTCTCTCTCTCTCTAAGCCAGGGGACACTAAATAGTAACAAATCGAGTAGAAAAAATATCTTCACAACTTCTACATTACCTCCACCATCTTCCACCTCGTGTACTTCATTTCCCACTCAGACGTCCGATAGAAAATGAACAAAAACGAGGAAACTAATTGAAATTCTATCGTTCAAGTTGTAAGTTTTTTTTTTTCTCGGGTGGCAGAAAGGAAGTCGGTAAAATTTAATTGCATTTCATAAAGATAAGTTGAAGAATTTATTGAAGAAGAGACGGGAGAAAAGGTGTCACTTTCTTCTCAACTCTTTCTCTCTCTCTCTCTCTCTCTCTCTCTCTCTCTCTCTCTCTCTCTCTCTGAATATGAAGAAATAATTTCGAGATAGAAAGATAGAGATAGATAGATAGATCTCTCTAAATAGATGATAGATAGATAGATAGATAGATAGAGAGAGAGAGAGAGATAGAGAGATAGATAGATAGATAGAGAGAGAGAGAGAGAGAGAGAGAGAGAGAGAGAGAGAGAGAGAGAGAGAGAGAGAGAGAGAGAGAGAGAGAGAGAGAGAGAGAGAGAGAGAGAGAGAGAGACTTACGTATGCATAACAATCAAGAAGTAGCAATTAACAAGCCAATTAGTGTCGGTAATTAGGCAAACAAGGGATAATTTGCCTGAGAGGAATTTGTAAAGTGTTTGATTAAATACTCGAACTGGTAAGAGGAAATTTGAAGCTCAGGTGAAAAATATTAACAGGTAAACAAAATAAAGGTGAGTTTTGTGTTTATAAGTTATTAATTTCATTCCATTTAATTGTATTGTTTCATTTCTTGTCTGTAATCCTAATCTCTTTCTTTTGTATATCTTTTTTTTATCTTATTTTTTATTATATTTCTATTTTTCTATTTACCAAAGTTATTGTTTTCGTTCTAATTGTACCTGTGTATTTTTTTTATATATCCTTCGCTTTTTTATTTATCTATCTATTTTCTTTATTTATCTAAGTTATTGTTTTCCTTCTAATTGTATTTGTGTATTTCTTTATTTCTTTATTTTTTTCATTTATATATTTATTTTCTTTAATCTCAAGTTCTCCATTTTTTCTAATCTGTGGCATTTGCTCACGTGGGTTTGGGCGTGAGTTAGATCAGGAGGCCTGGATTAACAGGAATGGTTGTCTTTTAGTTGGATGTGTTTTCGTTCTCTCTCTCTCTCTCTCTCTCTCTCTCTCTCTCTCTCTCTCTCTCTCTCTCTCTCTCTCTCTCTCTCTCTCTCTCTCTCTCTCTCTCTCTCTCATTAACTTTTACTACTTTATCTCTGTCCTCCAAAAACATGTTCTATTTCTCCCTTTCGTCACGGTGGTTCCTCTTACTGTTTCCGCTTTGGACAAGTGCCCACTAGACTCTTCCTTCTCCTCCTCCTCTTCCTCCTTCTCCTCCTCCTCCTCGTCTTCCTCCTTCCTCCTCGTCATAAGTCCAAGTTTTCCAGCCTCGTCACATTCTCTTCCTGCACAGTTATGCTTTTATCTCACAAGTTTCTGCAGCTTATTGCCTGTATAGTGCAACGTTATTAAATACTTCCTAAATATATGCTGGCGAAGCTGATAAACCCTCTGGCCATTGATTCCTGGAGTGTTCAAACATATTGAGTCATTGGAAACTTATTGCTGTTTGGTTTTATATTTGTGAGTTGTCGTTTTCTCAAGTACATTATTAACACCTTCAGTACTGGGGCGCGTTTTTTTTTTTTTTACATTGAGTTTTGGGTATGATTAAATATTTTTCTGACATTAGGAAAGGTCTATGGAGGTCAGATGATTAATGGACAGAGTCATCTTTATTCTATTCTTCACATAAGTTTTTGAAGTTGTTTATATTCACCAAATAATAAACAGAATAGATATGAAAGCACGTCCTGGTACTGAAAGGCTTAATGGTATGAGCAATATTTGGTGGTCAGGTGTGTGTGCAGTGTTACGTGATATTACTGTTTCATAAAGGTGAATCAGAGGAACTACAAAAGTTACAAATAAAAGGTTAGAAAACGGAAAAAAATAAACTACACTAAACATTACCACTAATACTTTAACAATTCCACCATCAACACCATTAGTATCAGTGGAGGGAATGGCAATTAAGTGGGCCTTTTTTCGTTTTATGTTGCCCTTGGCCAGCTTTCCCTTTTTACAAAAAAAAAAAAAAAAAAAATAAATAAATAAATATATATATATATATATATATATATATATATATATATATATATATATATATATATATATATATATATATATATATATATATATATATATATATATATATATATATATATATATATATATATATATATATATATATATATATATATATATATATATATATATATATATATATATATACAGTGACTTCTTGTCACTCTATTTACTTGCCAATTCAGAATTGAAAAAAAAGGAAATGTTTTAAAAGGGAGACAATTAGCATGTGAATATCAACAGGCCAACACTTTCAGGAAAGACTCAATTAAACGTTTGTAATTTTATGGGGAACTGTCCAATTTTCCAGCACAGTGAAGACTTATACGGCTCAGAAAAGTCTCTAAACGAATAAAATGAATAGCACGTCTCCTTAAAACACGATATTTTCAAAACATCGCAATATGCCTCAATAACAAACCAAAACACAAACAAAAGAACAGACAAACAAACATTTACCCAGAGTCAATAAGTAAGAAAAATATGAAAAACGCATTTGTAAGAACTTAAAATATAAACAAGAGTCAACAAATAAGAAACATGAAAAATAACACAACAAAAAAGAGAGAAAGTAGCAAACAAAAGTAAAACAAATAAACAATCACCCAGAGTCAATAAGTAAAAAATATGAAAAACGCATTTGTAAGAACTTAAAATATAAACAAGAGTCAACAAATAAGAAACAAAAATAAGACAACAAAAAAGAGAGACAGTAGCAAACATATTCTTAACCCCACAGACAAAAACCACACAGTATTTCAAAAGCACCACAATCTACTCAATAAATAAGATAACCACCAAAAAATAAGAAAAAGAGAGAGAAAGAAAATAGGAAACGAATTATTAACACCACACACAAACCACACAACACTTACCAAAACATGACCAGCAAACCAGAAAGAAAACACCCAAGAAAAAGTCAACAAAAAGCAAGAACAAAACAGCATAAAACATATAACTGACGCCACACAATCACACAATCACGCAATCATCAAAAGCCCAACAGTTCTAGAACCCAAACCAATTAAATTTCGTTTTACCTTTTCACCTGACGCCACTAATTGCCTTTTCCCTTCACGCAGAGCAGGTGAGAGGCTTAGAACTGTTCTCCTCACTTTACCAGATGATGGAACGGGAAAATTAGGGAGGATGGGATGAGGAAAAGGTGAGAGGGAAGGAAGAGAGAGATAGAGAGGTAGTGGTTGTGTTAAAAGTGAGTATTTTACGGTGAAATGAGATGGGATGAGATGAGATGAGATGAGCTGTGACGTGTGTGTGAAAGGGAGGAGGGGTGGATCTATCTATCTGTCTGTCTGTCTGTCTGTGAGTCTCCATCTCTGAGTGTATCAAGATAAAAGCGACTGATTGAAACATTGTAAGTCAGAAAGAACGAACGAAAAAGAAATAGGTGAAAATCAAAAGAAGCTACGAACATGAAAAGAAAAGAAGAATAAGAAATAGATGAGATTGCGAAGAGAAAGAAAAAAGCGAACAAAATGGAAGGGACAATTGTGGCAAATGTTGACATGAAAGAAAGATAAAAGGAAGACAAAGGAGAGAGACACACACAGAGAGAGAGAGAGAGAGAGAGAGAGAGAGAGAGAGAGAGAGAGAGAGAGAGAGAGAGAGAGAGAGAGAGAGAGAGAGAGAGAGAGAGAGAGAGAGAGAGAGAGAGAGAGAGAGAGAGAGAGAGAGAGAGAGAGAGAGAGAGAGAGAGAGAGAGAGAGAGAGAGAGAGAGAGAGAGAGAGAGAGAGAGAGAGAGAGAGAGAGAGAGAGAGAGAAAGTAAAAGAAATAAAAACAAAATCAGACAAACAAAGAAAACTAAATGAACAAAGAGGTAATGGCCGAGAAAAGAGAAATAAAAACAAACGAGAAAAAGGAGAAATAGAAAGAAATTGAGAGGAATAAAGACGAAAATAGAGAAGGAAATGGAGAAAAAGGAGGAAAAGGAGGGAGCAAAGGAGACATAGAGGCGCCAAACTGAGCCCCGGATTAATTATAGGATCTATGGACCAAATGTTGCCATCAAAGGGACAAAGAGAGAGGTAAAGAGAAAGAAAAGGGAAAAAAAAGAAGGATAGAGAAAGGTGCATTGCTTAGTTAATGGGTGCTTGTGATTACCAGGAAATGGGCACCAGAAATAGGTCAATGGTGGTGAGGTTTAGAAAAAAATGAGGCTCTATTTCTTTGCAGTGTTTGGGTATCACAGGAAATAGGGTTAATAATAGAAAATGGGTCACTGGGTTTTGCAATGACCAGGAAATAAGGAAGGAGGAGAAATAGGTTAATGGTGAGTAAAGAATAGGTAATGGGGATGTGAGATGGTGCTGTGTTGGGGTAATGAGTTTTTGTCATTACGAAGAGCTTGGATATAGACGAAAAATGGGTTAATGGATACGTAAAGTTTGTAAATGAAGAAAGAAAACGTTAAAAAGACTAATGAAAGAACTATAGGACATTATTAGTAGTAAAAGTAGAAAGAAATTATATACGAAAAAAGGAATTATGATACACAGAAAAAAAATAAGTTAATAAAATCGATAAGAACAATAAAATGATAAAGGAAAACATAAGATAGAGAGTGAAGAAGAAAGAACCGAAAAATAGAATAAGAAATAAAATCACTGATATTAAAGACACGAAGAAAGGATAAAAAATGAAGATAATAATGTACGTGACAGAGAAAGAAAATGGTATTGATATATCATAAGAGAGAGAGAGAGAGAGAGAGAGAGAGAGAGAGAGAGAGAGAGAGAGAGAGAGAGAGAGAGAGAGAGAGAGAGAGAGAGAGAGAGAGAGAGAGAGAGAGAGAGAGAGAGAGAGAGAGAGAGAGAGAGAGAGAGAGAGAGAGAGAGAGAGAGAGAGAGAGAGAGAGAGAGAGAGAGAGAGAGAGAGAGAGAGAGAGAGAGAGTTGACAGGTGTTGATGGTTTGCCATTAAACTGCCCTCTGCCTGATGGGGAGAGAGAGAGAGAGAGAGAGAGAGAGAGAGAGAGAGAGAGAGAGAGAGAGAGAGAGAGAGAGAGAGAGAGAGAGAGAGAGAGAGAGAGAGAGAGAGAGAGAGAGAGAGAGAGAGAGAGAGAGAGAGAGAGAGAGAGAGAGAGAGAGAGAGAGAGAGAGAGAGAGAGAGAGAGAGAGAGAGAGAGAGAGAGAGAGAGAGAGAGAGAGAGAGAGAGAGAGAGAGAGAGAGAGAGAGAGAGAGAGAGAGAGAGAGGAAGAAATAAATACAAAAAAAGAAAAGAGAAAAAGGAAGAGCGGATATGAGAAAGTCAAGAGCATACAAACACACACACACACACACACACACACACACACACACACACACACACACACACACACATTCAATTTTTTATTCAAGCATTATAAAATATTTCATAAGCAGACAAGAATAAAAAAAATCATGTAATAAAAAAAATAGTGTGTGTGTGTGTGTGTGTGTGTGTGTGTGTGTGTGTGTGTGTGTGTGTGTGTGTGTGTGTGTGTGTGTGTGTGTGTGTGTGTGTGTGTGTGTGTTTTACTATTTGATCTGTTGCAGTCTCTGATGAGACAGCCAGACGTTACCCTACGGAACGAGCTCAGAGCTCATTATTCCCGATCTTCGGATAGGCCTGAGACCAGGCACACACCACACACCGGGACAACAAGGTCACAACTCCTCGATTTACATCCCGTACCTACTCACTGCTAGGTGAACAGGGGCTACACGTGAAAGGAGACACACCCAAATATCTCCACCTGGCCGGGGAATCGAACCCCGGTCCTCTGTGTGTGTGTGTGTGTGTGTGTGTGTGTGTGTGTGTGTGTGTGTGTGTGTGTGTGTGTGTGTGTGTGTGTGAAACCCGAGGGATTGCTATGTACGTGTCGACAATCCATGACTTTAATGGGTTTTCTCTCTCTCTCTCTCTCTCTCTCTCTCTCTTCTCTCTCTCTTCTCTCTTCTTCTTCTTCTCTCTCTCTCTCTCTCTCTCTCTACCAATCTGCGTTCCCGAAACAAAATAACGGAAGCAGTTATCGTATGCATTCTTCCCACAAAAACTGCCACTCTGAAACGTCACGCTGTGCAGCTCGTTTATTCCTTTACTTCACGCCCATTGACTGTCTCCTTTCCACTGAACTAAAGCAAAATGTACGAAATAAACGAGCTATATACAATCATGATGCCATTTATCGTCTTGCTTTCAAGGGACATGAAATTTACTTTTTCACTTTAATAATGCAATGGTGTGGCTTTACTTCTCGTATGTGTTGGAGAGAGAGAGAGAGAGAGAGAGAGAGAGAGAGAGAGAGAGAGAGAGAGAGAGAGAGAGAGAGAGAGAGAGAGAGAGAGAGAGAGAGAGAGAGAGAGAGAGAGAGAGAGAGAGAGAGAGAGAGAGAGAGAGAGAGAGAGAGAGAGAGAGAGAGAGAGAGAGAGAGAGAGAGAGAGAGAGAGAGAGAGAGAGAGAGAGAAAGTACAGAGAGACAAGTAGACACATAGGCAGACAGACAGACAGGTAGAGAGACAGACAAATATACGGACGAGAAAAATAATAGTTTGGAAGGATCCAGGTGTTGGTATTTACTCGTTATAGTGAATATTCTGTACAATTAAGCAAGAATAAATTGCACCACCATTCTTTAAAAAGACTAAAAAAACAACAGTTTAAAAAATATAAATGGATATGCAATTTTTCACCAGTATCTTTCACACAAACCATTTTCTTTTTCTGGCAAAGTGACGAATTGTGAATAATAACAGTTTTAATAGTATAGACTCCCATAAGTACTTTCTGATTACTCTACGTACTCTTCATACGCTAAGAGGACAAAAAAAAACATGACGTCAATATCAATACTTGCTATATAACTAAAAAGAACAACATTATATACAAAACTCTAGTCAGCAGGAGTTAAAACATATACATGTGTCTCTTCAAATAATCAGTCGACAGGAAACATTGGAAAAGTGCTGCGCTGTGCCAAAGAACATCAAATACCAATAGTTCACCGTGTCAGGATTTTCTCTCCTTTACTAACCAATGACCAATGTGCGTCAGACATCGGCAGGCTGTCAGTGCTGGTAGTGAAACGTGGCTCGACTCTTCCGTGGAGTTTTATCACCGCGTCGAGGAGTGAAGTGTGAGTGGCTTGGACTTTACTCTTCCCGGATGCTTCGATTTTTGTTACGTTTCGATTGTTATTGAGTAAAAGAAGTGTTATTGTGACTGGGGAGTTATTTCTGTTCCTTTTTTTTAGCCTTGTATTTAGTGTTCCTATTCTTCGATTTTGCTCGCACGCGTTTATCAGTGAGTCATATTGAAGCTCGATTTTTTTGTCTTTCTTTCTCTCTCTCGTTTTTTTCCCAAGTGTGTTGCCATTAAGTATATTACATGCACGTTTGCTTTAATGGCAAGGGTGGTGGTGTTAAACATGCCGACCCTGAAAAAAGTGTTGAGTGTAATTTTTTTTATTTATCTATTTTTTTGCTTTATAACGATTACCATTAAGTTTATTACGTGCAAGTTTTTTTTTCACTTACGATGTTTAAAGTTACTAGTTGAAATACCTAACTAGAAAAGCATGCATAAAGTTATCAATCTATATATTTAGACGCACACTATTAAGTCTATTAGAAATTCACATATATTTTTCATAGTAACTTAAAAATGAGAAGATAAATTACCGACGAAAAAAAAATCTAAAAACAACATCTAAGGATAAAAACAACTAGATAAAGAACGAGAGTCACTAAATAAGGAAGAGGAATAAAAATCTGAAATAATTACAAAATACGAACATAAAAAGAAATTAGCAAAAGAAATAATAAATAAATAAACAAATAAACAAATATAGTCAACTAACACTAAAGACAGAAAACGAAGAGAAATATACTGACAAAACAATTAATCAGTCACGAAAGGTAGAGAGGAGCCAGGTAGGTGAGGAAATGAGAGACGGACACGTGGCAGGACCAATAAAACAACTAATCATATCCCCAGACGACAGATACTTCCATAGCCACTGCACCACTAACCAAACCGGGCTCGCACATCACCCATCCCAGACCATAAACCTCTCTCTCTCTCTCTCTCTCTCTCTCTGAGCCACATCCTGGACACATTACTCGAGAGGAAACTAGAAAAGTGCATTACTAACCACCGCAGTTTCTATTGTAAGCTTGTGAGAGAAGCGCAAAGTTCATTCTCTCCTCACTCTTTGTCTGCGTGCGAGCCTCCAGGGACAGACAGGCGTCAGACAAGCGGCTCGCCCACCTAATAGAAATATATATGAACTTTTTAATATGACTTTTCTTTGTATGTGTTTTTTTTTTCTATTCCGCAATACATGGCGATGCATTAGAACTCAGCCAACCATGTGTCACTGAAGGAAAGAGACGAAACAAGGCAAGGAGTGGTGGAAGGTCTGAATAAAACACGGCTTGAGAGAGAGAGAGAGAGAGAGAGAGAGAGAGAGAGAGAGAGAGAGAGAGAGAGAGAGAGAGAGAGAGAGAGAGAGAGAGAGAGAGAGAGAGAGAGAGAGAGAGAGAGAGAGAGAGAGAGAGAGAGAGAGAGAGAGAGAGAGAGAGAGAGAGAGAGAGAGAGAGAGAGAGAGAGAGAGAGTGAGTCTAAATGGACTAGACAACAGAGTCTTCCTTCTTCCTTCTCTCTTTGCTCTCTTCTCCTCCTTTACTCCTCTTTTTATGTTTTATTTCTGTATACGAATCAGACATCGACTTTATCACCTAATAACATTATATACGAACGTTCTCTCGGTTTTCTTTCCCTTTCATCTTCCTTTACTTCTTTTTCCTCTTTCCTTTACTAATATATAAAAATTAGCAATCGACTATATCTCTTCTCCCCTTTCTCTTTCCTTCTTCCTTTACTAACGCATAAACACTATCAACTTTATTTCTTCTCTTTACTCGTTTTCCCTTCCTTTACAAGCTTCTCTCCTCTCCTTCCGTCTCCCTGTATTCCACCTCCACCTTCACTACGCCTACGTTTCTCTATACAAACACTGCCCACCCACACCCACTCCCACTCCTCACTCGTCTTCCACCTGACGAAAGCATATCAAAGTCCAACTCTCCTCCTCCTCTAATGGCACGGACTCGGGGGAAAGGAACCTCTTGGAAACTCTCTTTTTACATACACAGGGATCCTCGTTACGTTGGCTACTAAGGCCGGAGGCTCAAAGGTATAAAGAATGTATGTTTAAGGGCAGATACTTTGAGTTTTATTTGGTTAATTTTCATGTAGATGTCTCTGTTAGTGTGTTAGGATGTTTGGTGTGTGTCTAGTGAGTTTGGAGTGTTCTGTGCTTGAGTTAAGGCTCTGTCTGCAATATTTGGCAGTTCTCAAGGGTAAAAGAGAGAAGGGGAGGTAAAAGTGATGGAAGGAGAGAAGGAAAGGAAAGTGAAGAGACTGGTAAAGTTAGTATAGGAAGAAACAAAGGATAAATAGAGGAAAAGAAGAGAAAACGAGACAAACTAACAATGAATGAATAAGGAATAAGTAAAAACTCAAACCTAGAAGGGGAAAAAACAAGTATAGCAAGACAAAAAATGGAAAAATAGACAATCTAACATCAATGAATAAAAAAAATCATCTAAAAAAAAAACTAAGATGGAAAAACACGAAAGAGCAGAAGGGAAAACGAGAAATAGACCACAAAAACCAGAAACAAACAGGCAAGAACACATTCAAACACACAAGAGACTGAGAGCAAAGAAAATGGAGACGAGCTGTTATTTCATCTTTATTCCTTCCACATTTATTTCCACTTGAGAGAGACGTGGAGTAAAGCCGAGGGGAAAACACGGGGAAACAGAGGACATTTGCGGCTCTATCCATCCATCAGAGGAGAGGGATTGGCGAGAAATAAAGGAGGAAAGGGCAAAGATTTCGGAGCATTCCAGCGGGGAAGTGAGGAAGCGAAGATGCGTTGAGTGAAACAGACAAATCATTAAAGCGTTTCCTTCATCAATAATACAGACAGACTAAAGCAGAACGTTTGCCGACCTACAACGGATGGACTACTCACTCTCTCTCTCTCTCTCTCTCTCTCTCTCTCTCTCTCTCTCTCTCTCTCTCTGGTTTCTGTTATATTTTTCTCTTTTTTTAATTATTGATTTCCTCTTCATCTCTTTTTCTTTCCTTTTTTCTCCTATTCTCTTGTTCATCAGTATTTTTTTTTATTCATGTTTCTTTAATATGTTCCCTCTCCTCTCCCTCTCCCTCTCCCTCTCCCTCTCTCTCTTGCTTCCCTTTTATTTCAAGTCCCCTTTCTGTCTATTCAACTTACGGAGTTTTATCTCAACAAACAACTGCATGTAAACAAGAAAATTCCAGCGGTAAATTACTCACTCCATGTCCCTCTCCCTCTCTCTCTCTCTCTCTCTCTCTCTCTCTCTCTCTCTCTCTCTCTCTCTCTCTCTCTCTCTCTCTCTCTCTCTCTCTCTCTCAGTAATTGAAACCTCACGTGTCCCATTAACTCTGTAACCAATCACTCACAAGATTGAGATAAGCAAAACAGGAAGAACGAAGAGAGGAAGAGGAAGAGGAGGAGAGAAGAGAAATGGAGGGTATGAAGGAAGATGAGGAAGAAGAGGAGGAAGAGGAGCGTGGGAAGTAGGGATGGGGTGGAGGAAAGTTCACGGAATCTTATCAATGTAAACTGATAAGAGAAACTTAACTGAAGGGGAAGAGAAGGAAGGGGGAAGGGAAATGAGGAAGAGAAGGGAAGGGGAGAAGAGGAAGTGTGAAGAGTGACAGACCGAAAATGATAAAGGGAACGAGGCAACAAAAAGTAAAGAAAATGAAACAAAGAAGATGCAGAGACGTAAGAATAAGTATTAAATAAGGAAGGAGAATTAAGAAGCAAGGAAATGAGAAAGAGAGGAGAGGCTGGGAAAAGAATAAAAGAAAAATAAGAGAATGAATGAAATAGATCTGAGAGGAATTAGAGAAAGCGTTAAAGAGAAAGAATTGAAGGATAAGAGAAGATACGAAGATGGAAATGAAGGAAAGATGAGAGAATGAAGAGATAAGAAAAAAGAAAAATGAAGTGAGAGTAGAAAGAAGGATGTAGAAGGAAAGAGATAAAAGAGACGATGAATATGAAGGAATAATAAAAAGAAAAGGAAAAATAAGGAAAAAGAAAATTCAAACTTGGCCATGAATACTTTAGTAACATGAAAGGAAAAAAAATATGGAAAAAAATATGAAAGAAAAACACAATTAAAAGGGAAAGGGATAATTAAGAAAGGATGAAAGAAAAGAGGCGAAGAACGCATAACAAGGAATAATATCTGTGGACGAACAAGGAATGGAGAGAAGGAAAAGATAAAAGAAAGAAATGAAAAATGAAAAGGAACAAAGAGTGATAGTTTATTCTTTCCTTTCATTGTCTATTTTTCTTCTTTCATTTTTTCTATTTTCTTTATTTTTTCCTTCAGTCATTCATCTCTCTCTCTCTCTCTCTCTCTCTCTCTCTCTCACACACACACACACACACACACATGTACACTCAACAAGACTAAAGCAACAAATAATGCAACACACGAGCCACCAATCCTGCAATAAAACTACTAAAACTATATTCATAATCACAAACAAATATTTAATCCAGAGCTGCAAGATTACTTCCCGCTCTGCCTGAGCTCCAATGAATTAAAATGAATAATATATGAAAACGCTCTCCCATCTCATGCGTTATTCAGTTCATGTTGCACAGGTGAAGAAAGAATGAGGGCTAAATGAAATGAATAACAGAAGAAGGGAATCACAGGTAAACGAGTGAAGGAGAAGAAAAAAAAAAGAAGAAAGAAAGAAGAGGAGG
>NC_059303.1:7325359-7347859 GCF_017591435.1 Portunus trituberculatus
GTTAGAGTAGTAGATGTTGGAGAGAGTGTAAAGCAGTAGAAGATGAGGAAAAGGAAAAAAATAAAGAAAAAGAAAAGTGAGCAAAAAAAGACATGAAAAGCAATGTCAAGGAGTTACTACATGACAGAAGAGGAAGAAAGGAAAGGGATAAGAGAAAGAAAAGAGAGAAGAAGAGTTATAAGGAGCACAAAAACACGGTATATCAAAGAGGAGATAAAAGCCAGTTGGACAAAGTAGCTACCAATCGAGAAAACAGCAAGAGAGATGAGAATATAAGGAGAAAAGAAACTCAGCGAAGAGGAAAAGAAGATTAAAAGGGTAAAGAGATGCAGACATAAAAGCGAGAACGAAAAAAAAGAGAGACAGACCGAAAAAAAAAAAATAGAACACAAGGAGGAAAAGAAGATTAAGAACCTGAAAAGAGAGAGAGAAAAACAATTTAAGGAGATAATGATTAAAGAGAAGGAGACAAAAGAGAGAATGACGGAAAATTGAGACACAAAAAAAAGGAAAACAAGAGGAAATGAAATAACGGAAGGAAAGACTAGAATAGAACGAGGAAAGGTTAAGAGAAGATAAGGAAGAGGAAAAAGAAGAAGATATTATATGAAAAGGAAGAAGGAAGGACGAAACTGGACAAGAAAGAATAAATAGATATTGGAAGCTAGTGATGTGGATGAACTCTCTCTCTCTCTGTCTGTCTGTCTCTCTCTCTCTCTCTCTCTCTCTCTGGAAAAAACCTACATGTAAGTATCTAAGTTCATGTACGTGTTTCTGTGTACGTTTCTGTGTGTAATGTAGCATCATTTTGTTTACCGTACATGTATATCCTCCTCCTCCTCCTCCTCCTCCTCGCCCTTCTCCTCCTCCTCCTTCTTCTCCTCCTCCTCCTCTTTACTTCTCCTTGCAAGTTATTCATTTTTCCTTTTCTGAATATCTTTATAGAAGTATCTCGCTGTTTTCCCTTTCCTTCTTCTCCTCATCTTCTTCTTCCTCCTCCTCCTCCTCCTCCTCCTCCTCCTCCTCCTCTTCTTCTTCCTCCTCCTCCAGACTGTCATGGCGCTCCTCTCTCGACTCGCCAACAAAGACAAAACCAAATTTTTACAATCTCAAGAGACACACAGATTTTTCCTCCGCTCCCTTAGTGAATGCTCCTCCTGGCGCCGCGAAGATGGCCAGCCGTCCCATTAGCAGGAGGAGGAGGAGAAGGAGGAGGAGGAGGAGGAGGAAGAGGAGGAGGAGGAGGAGGAGGAGGAGGAGGAGGAGGAGGAGGAGGAGGAGGACGAAGAGGAGGAGGAGGAGGAGGAAGAGGAGGAGGAGGAGGACGAAGAGGAGGAGGAGGAGGAGGAGGAGGAGGAGGAGGAGGAGGAGGAGGAGGAGGAGGAGGAGGAGGAGGAGGAGGAGGAGGAGGAGGAGGAGGAGGAGGATGTATGAAAACAATATTCCACTTTCTCACTAAATTTTCTAAAATTGATCAGAATTCATCTCTCTCTCTCTCTCTCTCTCTCTCTCTCTCTCTCTCTCTCTCTCTCAAATGTCTACCCCATAATACTGTTCTGTTTATTCTCCTCCCTTGCATTCTAAACTACATGAAATTTTTGTCTCCCAGACATTACAATTCCTTTAATCTCTCGAAAACTCTCGAATATTTTTCATAACCTCAGATTGCCTTATTTCACAGTTAATATTCAACCCTTTCTGTCTGACTTTCTGCCACGTAAATAGAAGTGGAGCTAAGACATATCCTTGGGTAAACCACTTTCACTACACTACCCAAAGAGACATACTCGTAGAAACACCGTCACTTATCTTTTAATATTCCGTATTCTATTCTAACCTTCAATGCGTATATAGAAATGGAGGTAAAATATTTCCTCGGGTATAAAACTACGTCACTTCACTACCCAAACAAAGACATACTAGTACAAGCACGGTCACTTATCTTTTAATATTCCGTGTTATATTCTAATTTTCGGTACGTAAAGAGAAGAGGAGCTAAAATATTTCTTTGGGTACACCACTGCGTCATTTCCTTGCCCGGTCTTCTTTAATTAACCGTAGACAAACGCACAAACACGGACGCTTAAGGTTTCTCATTTTATTGTAGCATCTTTATCCTGCTTTTCGCCATGTAAACAGATCAGGAGGTGAAATATTCCCTTGGGCACACCCCTTTACAATCCAGTTATTCTTTCCTAACTACACAGCCAGACACACAAACACTCAAATTTGACACTTCAAATACTAGCCAAAATTCCGTTAGCTTTTCATTTCCTTCCTTATTACCCTCTAAAAAAAGAGAGCTGTAGTGTGCTAAGATATTATCAATTTCAATTTCATCTTTTTATTGTCACTCTCTCGTTCAAACACCCAGACACATTACATTTCAAAACAATAATGCAACGTAATATCAAAATGCGGTTACTTTTCCAGACACTTTCCCATTCTTGCGTCCAAAATTAAGAGTGAGAGTGAAAATGCCATCCATTCTCCTTTTCTTCTATCGTCAGTGTCCCATTTAATCTTAACTCCTTCACTACTGGAACGCTTCTTTACCGTGAGTTTTGGGTACAATTCAATGATTCTATTTACATTATGAACTGTCTATAGTGGACAGAGGATTAACGGCCACAGTCTTTACTATTCTAATCCCCCTACATAAGTTTCTGAAGCTGTATCAAATCACCAAATAGTAAGCACAATGAATATGAAAACGAGTCACAGCACAGAAGGGTTTAACGAAAGGCTACAATGAAGTCAGTATTCCCAGCAGCTCTCCCCGTGATTCGCCCACTGCCTTGCCTGTCAGTGTGCAAAGGATGGAAATGAGGGTCGACAGATGGCGTGAGTGAGATTGACGCGTAAAACAAGGCCAAGGATAGATGCGAGATATGAGAGGGCGGAGAGGGATATGATTTCTCTCTCTCTCTCTCTCTCTCTCTCTCTGGTAAACTTAGCCTTGTGAATCTTGTACATAATCAAAGGCTGCATATCTATAATTTTTTGCTCACAATTTAAAGAGATCATTCGTTTAGGTTAGGTTAAGTTAGGTTGAGGTTATTTGAAGTGTGGTACGATTAGATTAGGTTAGGCTAGGTTAGGTTAGGTTAGGTTAAGTGAGGTGATGTGAGTTAAAGGTAGGTTAGGTTACGTCAGGTTAGGCTAAGTTAGATTAGGTTAAGTTCGATAAGGTGATGTGATGTGAGATAGAGTTAAGTTAGATTACATTAAGTTAAGTTTGAAGGATTGAAGACTTCGAGCAACACCACCAAAACATTAAAAAGTTTCTTATTTATATATTTTGCACATTAATTACTCGAGAACACACACACACACACACACACACACACACACACACACACACACACACACACACACACACAGAACATCGTGGTTCATGTAGCTTCCTGACCACCACCCACCACCAATACACACACACACACACACACAGTCCCACACTAACCAGCACCCTCCCTCTCCGCACCACCGCACCCTAACACATACTAACCACATCACATCACCGCCTTTCAGTCCAGCCAATCACTTCACCTCAGCCTTGAAGTGAGCAAATCTAATTGGTTCAGGAGAGACCAGTGACGAAACTCCTACTTGCTCAAACTTGGCGTAACAATTTCCTTCAGCAGCGTCGATGCAAGTCTAGCAGGGAACAGGCGGAGGAATCTTATATCACCGTTGGATCGTGTAAGTGGTGACCCTGGCGCCGCGAGAGTCAAGGTGAAGGAGAAGAGCTAAAGTGAGATGATAAAATAGAAGTAGGTAGGAGTCAGGATGAAAGAGAAAGAAGAAAACGAGAAAAAGGGAGATATAAATAAGGGATAGGGATGGAAAAGGAGTGTGAAATGCCGGATAAAGAAAGAGAGATAGAAATAAGATGAATAAGAATGAGTAAACTAGAAAGGGGAGAAGAGAAGTTAGGTAAAGAGAAGAGTAAGAATCACGAACAGTAAATGAAAAGAAAGAGAAAAAAATCTGTTGAAAAAAATAATAGAAATCAATACAGGAATACAAGATGAAGGAAGATTAGAAAGAAAGAAACAGAATAAGAAAACAACAGGAAGAGAAACAGGGAAAAAAAAGCAGGAATGAAGGAAAGAAAAATCCAGGTAAAGAAAACAAAGGAAGAAAGAAGGAGATAGAAACTAAAACAGGTGATTGAATGATTCACGAAAAATACAAAGATTAAATTAATGAAAGAAATGTAAAGGAAGGAAACAGAAGAAAGGGTACAAAATAAAAAACAAAAGAGGAATATAGAGTAAACAGGAGAGGAAGGAAAGACGGAGAGGTGAAGAGAGAGGGAAAGAAGGAAGAGGAGGAGGTAGAGGAGGAAAAGTTTAGAGGAGACGTGAGAAGGAATAGTGGGAGGAAGAAAAAAAAGAAAGAGCAAGGGTGAAGGAAACGAGAGAGAGAGAGAGAGAGAGAGAGAGAGAGAGAGAGAGAGAGAGAGAGAGAGAGAGAGAGAGAGAGAGAGAGAGAGAGAGAGAGAGAGAGAGAGAGAGAGAGAGAGAGAGAGAGAGAGAGAGAGAGAGAGAGAGAGAGAGAGAGAGAGAGAGAGAGAGAGAGAGAGAGAGAGAGAGAGAGAGAGAGAGAGAGAGAGAGAGAGAGAGAGAGAGAGAGAGAGAGAGAGAGAGAGAGAGAGAGAGAGAGAGAGAGAGAGAGAGAGAATATTTAACACTAAGCTGAATGAGAAAACAAACCTACTCTCTCTCTCTCTCTCTCTCTCTCTCTCTCTCTCTAAGCCTCTGGGAAATCTAATGCTTCAAGTCATTATGTTACGAAGCTTCGTTTTGTAGATTTAATTCAAGTTAGTCGTCGCGCGAAGTTTCGAAACAACCTAACACTTATATTATACTGTGCAGGGGGAGGAGGAAAGGGAGTGTGAGATGAAAGGAACTAGTAAAGAAGGAGAGAGAAAGGAGTGATCTGAGGAAGGAAGGAGAGAGAGGGATGGAAGGAGTACTGAGGAAAGGAGAGAAAGAGAAGAAGAAGAAGAGACTGTGTGGAGAAAGAGAATGTGGAAAGGAAGGAAGAGAGAGAGAGAGAGAGAGAGAGAGAGAGAGAGAGAGAGAGAGAGAGAGAGAGAGAGAGAGAGAGAGAGAGAGAGAGAGAGAGAGAGAGAGAGAGAGAGAGAGAGAGAGAGAGAGAGAGAGAGAGAGAGAGAGAGAGAGAGAGAGAGAGAGAGAGAGAGAGAGAGAGAGAGAGAGAGAGAGAGAGAGAGAGAGAGAGAGAGAGAGAGAGAGAGAGAGAGAGAGAGAGAGAGAGAGAGAGAAGGAAGTGATCTGTGTAATTCCATGGTGAGTGAAGGAAGTAAGATATCATTGTCAGTTATCATTAAGTCTCTATTCCCTTAACCAATTCACTCATTTTACTTCATCTATGTATATCTGATCTCTGCACTCATTCTTTCTGTTTTTACTTTCTTTTTTAAGGGTGGGTAGAACACATCTCTTATAATTTAGTGATCGAGTTGACGGGTTTAATTTACTCTAATCTACATGGCCACGTTTCTTTTTTATTCAAGAAGGGAGACTGGACAAGGGTAACAAAAAGGAAAAAAAGCCCACTGGATTGCGCCGACAGTCATTATTCATTCACTCATTCAGAATATGATAAAAAAAAACTAAATAGATCCATTCATTAACATACCTACAGTCACTCCATGTCGTGTGTGTGTGTGTGTGTGTGTGTGTGTGTGTGTGTGTGTGTGTGTGTGTGTGTGTCAGCCTCCACGTGCCTACCATAGGGCACGCCACGTCCCGCCTCACGCCTTCCTCTTTAGTCACGCTTATAACTCCCGTGCTTGTGCTTCCCCTTCAGGTGACCCGTGCTGCCTCCCTCGTGATCGTGTTCTCTTTTCAGCTGTAGAGGAGGAGGAGCAATACAAAGGAATACAAAGGAAAGCCAAACAGCAGCAGACCTCTTGGTTCTTTCGAGGCTGTTTGGTTGGGAGGAGGAGGAGGAGGAGGAGGAGGAGGAGGAGGAGGAGGAGAGAACACGAAGACAAAAACAAAAGAAATTAAAGAACATACAGAAAGAACAACACAAGGAGAAAAGTAGAGGAACAAGAAAGGAGGAACTGAGAAAGGTAAGAGACGAAGGGAGAGGAACACGACAAGAAGAAGAACAAGGAAAAGGAGGACGAGGACGAGAAAACAAGGACGAGGAGGAGAGAGACGAAGACCACCACCACTACCACCACCACCACCACCACCACCAGTAAACAATGCGATAATGATATTATTACTGCTACAACCCACAGACGCATGATAGCTAGTTTGGGACAATGGCCGTCTTGGAGGAACACAAATGTCTTTATAAATTTAACTCACAGAGGCTTTTGCGAGTTGCTTTTCGGGGTTGAGGGGTGAGAGAGGATGGGAGGAATCGAGAGGGGCTGGGAGAGAAGCTGGTAGAAGCTGTGAGGGGCTAAAAGAGGCCGGAGGGGCTGAGAGGGGCTAGAAAGGATAGAAAAGCTAAGAAGGGCTGGGTGGGGATGGAAAGGGCTAAGAGGAGCTGGGAGGGGCTGGAAAAGGCTGGGAAGCGCTGGGAGGAACTGGGAAGGGCTGGAAAGGGCTAGGAGGGGCTAAAAGAACTGGGAGGGGCTGGAAGTGCCTGGAAAAGACTGAGAAGGGCTGAGAGAGGAACTAGAAGGGGCTGGGAAGGGCTGGAAGTGGTTGGTAAGGTCTGGGAAGGGTTGGGAAGGTCTAATAGACGCTGGGAGGAGCTGGAAGGGGCTGGGAGGGACTGGGAAGGACTGGGGTGGATGGACCTGCTCTTGCTGTCCTATCTCGTGCGAAAAACTTGCAGAATTTTTTATGAGCTTGAGCAGATGTCAACCATTTCCTTTATTTAAGTCGTCTCTTCTTTCTTTCTTTCTCTTTCTCTTTGTTTGTGTTTCCTTCCATTTTTTTTTTTTTATGTGTTTTACTTTCTTTTCTCTCGTTTTTTTGTACATGTTTCACGTGAATTTCTTTCTAAACTCTCTCTCTCTCTCTCTCTCTCTCTCTCTCTCTCTCTCTCTCTCTCTCTCTCTCTCTCTCTCTCTCTCTCTCTCTCTCTCTCTCTCTCTCTCTCTCTCTCTCTCTCTCTCTCTTTCCACTGAATTACCCTTAATATTGACCACAAAAAGCCGTGATCTAAAAACAGGAAAGGGAAACCAGGTCATTGCATAATTCATCGGTCACCGTCCATTGCCTGGTGACCTCGAGCACTGAGAGATGGAGAATGGAAGCTGAGTAATTTAATATCCTCCTCTCATTGCGTTCTAGATGAGGAATCCCTGGAAAAACAGAACACAACATAGCATAGCGTAACATAGAGCCTTATTTTGTTTCCCCAGAACATGGTAAATCTTTCCTAATAAATGGTGAGGTTAGGACTCTCGTTCTTTTTTCCCTCAGAAGGCGAGATACTTTTGCTTATAACTGCTGGTGAAGTTAGGATCCTTATTGTAAACCCTGTATGTCTTTTCAAATAAGTGGTGAGGTTATTATTCTTATTTTTCCCCTCCATAACATACCTTTCTAATAAATGATGAGGTTAGGATTCTTATTTTCCTCCCAGAACACAACATGGTTATGATTCTTAGTTTCATCCTCAGAACACACCATACCTTTCCTAATAAATGGTGAGGTTAGGATTTTCATCTTTTCCCTTATAAGACTGTATACCTTTCCTAATAATTGCTGAAGTTAGGATTCTTATTTACCCCAGAACACCTAAGCATACCTTTTCTAATGAATGATGAGGTTACGATTCTTAGTTTTATCCCCAGAACACACCATACCTTTAATAACTGCTCGTCTTTTTAGTCAGGGTATTCAAGTGTTTATGTTTTCAGTTTTGTTTAACTTCGCTGATCGGGAGAGAAGAGGTGCGCTCAATTCGATATGGTTGCCAGTATCACCATTCAATATTGCTAAGTTTATGGATGACAATTATGAAGCTCCATCAGTCTTATTTTTATGTAAGAGAGAAAAGCTGGCCAAGGGCAACATAAAACGAAAAAAAAGGCCTGTATAGTTGCCAGTTCCCCCTTGAAGGTCCGAGAGAGTTAGCCAAAATAAAAAAGAGATAAATGTCTTTAAAACCTCCCTCTTAAATGAAGTTAAGACATAAGAAGTTGGAAATACAGAAGCAGGTAGGGATGTTTATAGTTTTCCAGAAAAAGGTATAAATGTCTGAGCTTGAGGAGAACATTGCTACTCTTTCACTAACCTATCAGGCTTGAACACTATTCTAAACCTCCACAATTTTGAATGTACACCGGTTTACCAGTTACAGAATTTTCCACTGTACTATCTGAACCCTTTGAGATCTCAGTATTTTTTGGTAATGGTTTTGTAAGGTCGCTGTTTATGTCCTTAGAGAAACACAAGCTATGCCTGCTATCGGCGTGCCTCCAAGTGTCGGCCTGACGTTCACCTGCCACCCGCCAGACGCCCTCGCCGCCAGTGTTGAGGCGAGTAATTGACGAGACTCTGCAGACCCGAGACCTCGCGGCGCCCGTGGTGAGGCAAGGCACACAGCCCGCCGCGAGGAGTGAAGAGGAACCTTACTCCGCAAAATTCTAGTACCCGTATTTTGAAACGCTCTAATGAAGGATGTTTCTCAAAAGCCACAAATATGACGTCGCGTTTTGACGGTGAGAAATTCTTGTCATTTATTATGAGGATTGCTTTCAAAGCTAAAAGATTATTGGTTGACTTTAATTAATTTATTCATTCTATTTATTCAACTATAATTCATTTTTAACGATAGTGAATCTTATTTGTTTAAAAGGACAATTACTCCATATAATTCCAGTACTTGTACAGTGAAGTCTTCCTGGCTTCCAAAGAGACCATCTTTTTAAAGGCTACGGATAACTGGTCGGGTTTTCATGGATGTGTTTCTTTTGATGGAGCTGAAATATTGATGAACTGTCAGTGGCAACATGAAAACACCCTTGAAAACCCATAATAATTCACCACAAACGAAACCAGTTCAACTTCACTCAGTACATCACAAAACCAGATCCACTTTACCATAACATTTCAATACCGGAGGAGTTAAAAATCGTATATGTTCACTCATCCACTACAACACATCTAGTCACTTTACATAGCCACACTAAAACTTATGTGAGTGAGCGAGAGAGTGAGTGAGTGAATGTGTATGTGTGCACTGAACTTTGGAAATGGCCAGCAGTAGTAAATGGATTAAAAATGCTTGACTCCACGTTAGATTCGAGGCTTAACTTTAACCCCATTCACTTCACTTGACTCGACGCGGCCGCTCAACCTGCGTGGTAATATTTTCCAAGCTAACAGTGGTCGCCGCCAGCCGGGAGACGAGCTTACGAGGGGTTTACTGCAGCTTTTGCGGCCGGGAAAAGGAGAAAAGGAGAATAGGAGAAAATGGGTGAAGGGATAAAGGTGTTACTTAGTGCTGGGGTTATGGGGTGAAAGATGTAAGGAAATTAAGATATATAATGAATAATGAAAGAACAAAGGGTTGCAAGAATAAAGAGATAGAATGCAGGAATGAAAATAAAGAAGTGAAGGAAGGAAGAGATGGAATGAAAGTATGCAGTGAATGAAAGAAGCAAAGAAATGATGAGATAAAGTAAACATGAAAGAATAAAGGGGTGCAGGAAGGAAGACATTAAATACAGGAATGAAAATGGAGTGAAGGAATGAAAAGAAGGAATGCAAGCGTGCAGTGAAGGACTTTCCAAGCAAACTTCCAGGTATATGTCAGTGTAAATGTGTGCAGGTAGGAGAGAGGAAGGAAATAAATGAAGGAGGAGGAAGAGATGAGGTGAGGAAAGGTCAGTTGATGAAAAGGAAAAGAGAACATTGGAAGAAAAAGAATGGATACAGAGAAGAGAAAGGAAAAGAGAAAACCTACGATAATTATTTAATGATAGCAAGAAAGAATAGAAGGAAAGTAAAAAAAGAACTCATCAGGGAAAAAAACTAAAGAAGAGAAAGAAGTAAAAAAAAGGAAAAAGAGACAAAAGACAAAGAAAGAGGGAATAGAAACCTTGGTACTAATTTATATAGAGAGGAAGCAAGAAGAGACAAGGGAGAGAGATAAAGATGAAATAAATAAAGGAAGAAAAGAAAGAGAATGGAGCAAATAACACACTCACACTTCTCCAGTTGTAAGAAGAACGAGAAGATAAAACTGATGAAAGGAATAAAAAAGGAATTAGTGGAGAAAGGAGAACGAAAGAGAGAAAGAGAAATAAATAAATGAAAGAAAGAAAACAGAGAAGATAGTAAAGGAAAAGCAAAGAAGAGAAAAGAAGAGAGGAAAGGAATAAATGAAAGAATAACAAGATAAGATGAGAGAATTACAGAAACAAACGAGAAAAGAAGAAAGGAAAAAATAAGGGGTGAACAAAATGATGAAAAACAGAAGAAATAGAATGAAAGAAAAAAAGACATAGAGAAGAAGACAAAAGAAAACGAAAAAAAAAAAAAGTAAAACAACACCATCACTAACAAAGGAATAAATAGAAAAAAAAGAAGGAAAAGAAAGCACAGATGATGAAAAACGACAAAAACAAGAGAAAAGAAGTAATAAAGAAGACTACAGCTGTTCCTCTCTTCACTAACACGGCTTCCCACCTTCATTAGATTACGTGAGAAAAATGCAGGTAAAAGTTTCCAGGAAATCAAGAAACAGAGGAGGAATGAGACAAGGAAACGAGGAGGTGGTGGAGGAGATAAGGAAGCTCTCTAGGTTACGGCGGAATATGATATCAGATCCCTGGAAAAAAAAGGAGAAATTGAAGGTATTGGTTGATTAGATTAGTTGAGCTTTTTAAAACTTGATACTGGAGCGCTGTAAAAAAAATAGAAAGTAGAGAACTGAGGGATTTAAAAAAGCTAAATTCTTGGGTGAAAAACGTGTGGAGAGAAAAAAAAAAAAGATTACAAATTAGAAAACTTGATATCGCAGCCTTGTAGAAAATGGGAAGTAGAGAAGTGAAGGATTTAAAAAGCAGAATTTTTTAAGGTGGGTGAAAAATGTACGAGAAAAAAAAGCATTACAAATTATAAAGGGTATAGTGTAGGTATGTAGATGACTAAAGCAAAGGTAAATGAAGACTAAAAGCTAAAAGAACTACAAGAACAAAAAAATGGGAAAAAAAAAGAAACAAGATATTAAAAAAGTCAGGAAAAGATGAAGAAAACTTTAACCACAGAGGAAAAAATAACTAGCTCGCTGTTACATCTCAGGAAAAATAAAGACAAAAAAATATATAGAGAAAAAAAGAAAAATAAAGAAAGCAACAATAAAAAGACCTAAAAACGAAATAAAACAATAGAAAATATAAAAAAAATACCACAAATATATACAGAAGAAAAAATAGAAATAAAAAAACAACAATAAGAAGAACTAAAAACAAAACAAAACAATAGAAAATGAGAACAAAAATGAACAAAACACCATCACCACTACCACCACCACCACCACCACCACCACCACCAACACCAACAAAAACAACAATAACAAAGGTGAGTCTTACATCACGAGAAACAGAAAACGGAGGAAAGGGAGACGAATGATAATGAGTTTAGGGGGAGCATTAATCTTTCGTTAGTGAGTCTTTATGGCAGCTGATGGCGTCTTTGTTACATAAGAGTAATGCGCCATGAGTGAATAAAAATTGAACGAGCGAAACACACAGGCAACGCGGCCCATTTGGATCTCGAGTGCAAGGAGAGAGAGAGAGAGAGAGAGAGAGAGAGAGAGAGAGAGAGAGAGTAAATGAATGACTATAAAATCCTAAAGCCACAGAGAAAACAGTAGAATAGCTGAAGAAGAAGAGAAAAGAGCAACGAACGAGAGAAAATACGAGAAAGATAACGAAAGAATACAATATGAGCGAAGCATCAATAGCAGAGGAGCCTAACGTAATAAAACAACAACACTAACAATAACACTCACGGGCATCGAACCCAACTGCACTTCTCAAACAACAAGGAAGACATGGAGACGTAATAAGACATACGAGGCAATTCAAGATGGCAGGGAAGTGTAATAAGAACAAACTGCAACTCATATGCTCGTCAAAAAGTTTCTCCTCCGCTGTTAAGAGCAAGCGAGGCACGGAACAAAACAACATCCATTACTGGACATAAACATCTTGACAGACGCGTGGTGGAAGTTCTTATCCACTTCATAACTCGTGTTTGTGACTGTGGCGAGCGATATCAACCGAGGTAAATACATTCTCTCTCTCTCTCTCTCTCTCTCTGAACCCTCCCAACATGTTTCAGACACGCACACGCTGGCTCAGACAACAAGCGGTCTCTCCAATCCACTCAGTACACAAGGCCGCAGTACTGCCGCCTCGCCGCCGCCTGTCATCAGTGGCGTGGCGAGGCGCAGACACTTGGGCACACACACACACACACACACACACACACACACACACACACACACACACACACCGCCTCTTGAGAGTGTTGAAGGCTGATGCTGGACAAGAGAGTGCAGGGTGGAAGCATGACACACTACCCACACCTGACGACCGGACAGGTGAGGCACGGCAAGCGAACACCTGGGCGCTACGGAAGTCTAGTGGAGTCACCTGCCCCACGAGGCCACGCGCTGCACCTGGCGGGACTCACGCGGGGCAGGGCAGGGCAGGGCGGCGGAGGGCTGTCCGGGGAGGGGACATCCTCGCGGCGCCGCCCCACGCCGAGGCAAAGTCCACTTACTGTTGGTGGTCGTTGTGAGGAGAATGGCGAGGAGCGGCCAGGCGGTGCGTGGCAGGGCGCGGAGCGGGTGTGGCGCTGGTGGTGGTCACAGGAGCGGCGGCCGAGGACTGCTGCAAGTGTCTTCACCTGAGCGACGCCCGTGTGGGGAGGAGTCGCAGCACGCGTTTGGCCCAGCCTTATATAGCACGGGGAGCCTCGCGCCCCGCCCCCCCCAGGCCTGGACTCCTCCCCTGCTGCAGCCCGGCCCGCCCACACAGACCCGCCGTACACGCCGCGTGAGCTCACACCAGTCTTTTTTTTTTTTTTTTCGGAATGAATAACTGACACATCCGCCAAAGGGTCAAGAGGACCATAGGACGCGGCGCCGCGGCGCCCGCTGCTGGGTGCCACCAGTCCCACCCCGTCCCGCTCCACCCCTCCCTCCCTCCCCTGGTTCATCCATGTCCCTGATATTACGAAGACAGAATATGTAAAATGAAAATTTCCCCGCGAGTTTACAGCATGGCGCAGCAAAGAGGAACGTGTGGAGGGATGGGGGGAGGAAGGAAGCGGCACGGGACGGGAAGGAGAGGGGACAGGAAGCGAGGTGGAGGGAGGGGAAGGAAGGAAGGGAAAGGAGGAGGGGCCAGTGACGTCATAGTGACGTCAAACTGCTCCCCAGTCAGAGCCACCGAGGTAAGAACAAAAAAAAAGGAAGCAGGCCACTCGCCAGGAATTAATGGTTTTGTGGCGGCTGGCGACGCGATGATGCCCCGCCATGGTTGCCCACCCATCCCCGCCCCTTCCCGCCCCCAACCCAGCACCTCACGCCCCATGCAAGGTACACCCATGACACTGCCAGGCTGACACAGTTGTCCCAGTAAGTGCTTTCTCTCTCTCTCTCTCTCTCTCTCTCTCTCTCTCTCTCTCTCTCTCTCTCTCTCTCTCTCTCTCACCCAATCGTTCCCATCTGGTTCCCGGTTCCCGGCCCCTGATTCCCAGTACCCCAGTGGTCCCCCGCCCATCGGCCTTTCACATGTAACACCTCCAGTCCCAGGTTAATGTTTCGTGCCACTGCGGGAGGGTGGAGAGGGCGGGCAGGGGCGGGCAGAGCAGGCAGGGCAGGGCGGGAAGGGGAAAGCTCCCTGGCGTGTCGCTGCCAATAATAGAAAGTGGCGATGATTTTTACATAATCCGAGGCTTCCTGAACCGCTACAGGAATGGACGAGCACACACACACAGACACACACACACACACACAAACACACAGACACACTCACACAAACACACACACACACACACACACACACACACACACACACACACACACACACACACACACACACACACACACACACACACACACACACACACACACACACACACACAAGCCCTATAAAGTCATCCTACCTTTGAAAAATCATTTGCTATACAATCCATTGATACTTTATACATACTGCATACATACACTGGTACATACATGAATACATACATACATACATAGCATTAATTCAGGTTAGGTTAGGTTACGATAGGTTCAGATTAGATACATACATACGAGCAGTATAATATAACAATTGCCAACAACTAACACACACACACACACACACACACACACACACACACACACACACACACACACACACACACACACACACACACACACACACACACACACACACACACACACACACACACACACACACACACACACATACACACACACACACACACACGGAAGCTACAAAAAGTTAGTAACACACAAAAAAAACTAACGTACGTATGCAGAACACACACACACACACACACACACACACACACACACACACACACACACACACACACACACACACACACACACACACACTCCATACCTTCCCACGACATAATTCCCCACCACAACATTCACCACAATGAAGCTTAGACTCACTGTATTGGCGCGGTTGGGATGGGCTGGGATGAGATGGGATAGGATGGAATGGAATGGGCTGGGATGGAATGGGATAAGATGGGTTGGGATGGGTTAGGATGGGCTGGGATGGGATGGAATGGAATGGAATGGGATTGACTGTGATGGGATGAGATGGGATGGGATGGGATGGTATGAGATGGGGTGGGTACAGCACGCGGACCAAACTATAACTAAAGGGCATCAGGTACGTTAAGTGTCAGAAAGATGACCTGCTGACCTTACTTGTGTTGTTTTCAGCTTCTTCCTTCAATCTTACGTCTCTGTTCTTTGACTGTGAGTTGTCTGATCTGGTAAGGTTTGGTTAGGTTAGATTAGGTTCATTCAATAGACTCTTGAATATGTTAAGTTAGGTCAGATTAGTTTAGAAGACTCGTGGTAAGGACAAACTATTCAAATTGACGACTTCACTTCATTTACGAGGGAGGTTTCAAGACATTTATCCTTTTCTTTTGGCTAACTATATTAGACCTGCAAGGGGACTGGTAACTAAGTGGGCCTTTTCTTATATATTTGTTGTCTTTGTCCAGCTTTCCTCTCTTACATAAAAGAATCTGTGGAAAAGTAAAATGAAATGATTAAGTTTTTTTTTCGTAAACATATGAGTATAAAAAAAGCCGATCGTATTATTTCTTGGCATCGTTTATTGACAGTGAGTTTAGTCAAGAAAAAAACTCTATTCCTGAGTTCGTTTCCTCATATTATAATTAGATAAAGTAACACATTTTTTATCTACTAATGTTTGGCAAAGAAAAACGAGAAAAAAAAAGTTGTCGATAAGTTTGCTCACGTTCCAGCTAAGCAATCGTCACTCAGTACTAAACTCCTAACTTCGTTATTCCTGAGTTTGCGTCCTCATATCCTAATTGAATAAAGTACCATTTTTTTATCTATCTGGGAAAAAAAGGCGAAAAAATACAACTGTCGATATGTTTGCTTACATTCCAGCTAAGTAATCGTCACAGAGTACTAAATTTCTGACTTCACTGTTCTTGGGTATGCTTCCTCATATCCTAATTAAACAAAGTAACATTTTTTATCTACTAATGTCAGGGATAGAAAAACGACAAAACTCAGTACTAAATTTCTGACTTCGCTATTCCTGAGTTCGCTTCCTCATATATCAATTAGATAAAGTAACAAATTTTCGATCCATTGATGACTGGCAAACAAAAACAAGAAAGAAAAACATTTGTCGATAAGTTTGCTCATATTCAAGCTAAATAATCAAGTCACTCAATACCGCACGTGGAGAGACTTTTCGGCGTGAGTGTGGCCAGCAGGTGTGAGAGCGGTGCGCACCAGGTAGGGTCACGAGGGAGAGGGTATACACTAACGACTCGCCTCCCACACCAAGGGTCGTGACACAGGACATAAGTAGAGCAGTGACGCATCCCATTGTGAATAGACCTTACCATTTTTATACCTGTTTATGTTGCTTGAATTCTTGGTTGGTTGATTGTGATTGGTTAGTTTGAATACAAGGAGATGTGTGTGTGTGTGTGTGTGTGTGTGTGTGTGTGTGTGTGTGTGTGTGTGTGTGTGTGTGTGTGTGTGTGTGTGTGTGTGTGTGTGTGTGTGTGTGTGTGTGTGTGTGTGTGTGTTGTAAAGTTATGTCTTGTCCACGTCACAGGGACATATAAACACGCGATCCCTGTACTACTTGCATTCCTCCTCCTCCTCCTCCTCCTCCTCCTCCTCCTCCTCCTCCTCCTCCTCCTCCTCCTCCTCCTTTTACTCCTACCCCTCTTGTTCTTGTTCTTGTTTTTGCTCTTCTTTTTCTTCTTTCTTCTTCTTCTTCTTCTTCTTCTTCTTCTTCTTCTTCTTCTTCTTCTTCTTCTTCTTCTTCTTCTTCTTCTTCTTCTTCTTCTTCTTCTTCTTCTTCTTCTTCTTCTTCTTCTTCTTCTTCTTCTTCTCCTCCTCCTCCTCCTCCACCTCCACCTCCACCTCCACCTCCACCTCCACCTCCACCTCCACCTCCACCTCCTCCTCCTCCTCCTGTTTCTCTTCATGACACACAACCTTGACTGAGAAATGCATTACTATCATCATCACCATCACCATTATCATCACCACCATCACCATCATTTCTCCGACTTCTATCCATGACTCAACACCCTAAAGCCCTAAAGAGTAAAGCACCATCATCACCATCACCATCACTATCATCACGGGGAACAAATCAGCGGTAAACAGTGGTGATGGTGACAGGGAGGCAATGGTGAGGTGGATAGTGCAAACAGACTTTCTATTGTGAGGTCAGGAATGCGTATCAGTTTATTCTCGGTTGAAAATAATGATGATTTTTACTACGTTTTACCCGTCTCTAGTTTGTCCAGTGTCAATCCCTTCAGTACCATGACGCATTACCATATTGGTGATTTTATACAGCTTCAGAAACTCATATGGGGGATTAAAATGATGAAGACTGTGGCCATTAATCTTCTGACCTCCATAGAACCTTCCTAATGTCAATAAAATGATTTAATCGTGCACAAATATCAAGGTAAGAATGTGTCCTAGTATTGATGGGGTTAAGGTGAATGAAGTGAGAATGTTCGATTATGAAACAAGTCTAATTTTTTATCATGTAAAATATTGACACCTACACATAATCATTCTCGTCAATAATGTAAATTTTTTTTTTCTTATATTTTTGCTACCTACATTTTTATCAACTAAGAAAATGAAGAACGAAAAAAGAAGTTAGCCCTGTAAATAATCTAGAATTCCTTTTCTTTTTTTATTTTTTCTACCTACACTTTTACCCAATAAGAAAATGAAGAAGAAAAGAAGATAGTCTGCCTCGTAAACAGTCTAGAACTCCCTGTGTTTGTTATTTTTTTCCTACCAACACTTAATCCAATAAGAAAATTAAAAAATTGTACGTATTACCTTGATTTTCACCCACGCATGCAAACCCTAAAAGGAAAATAATATCCTGGCGGTTTATTTACGAAAGTGACAATTTGTTATTTTATTTTCCTTTGATTTCCTACCCAGACAAAAAGGAAATGGAATAAAAAAATACTCAGTCAGTTTGTTTATAAAAATTACGACATTCTTTTATCGTTTTACTGCTCCTAACACGCCATCTTCCGCCTCGCAGACCACCTAATCACTTACTTTAGCTCAATGGTGACTGACGAAAATTTTTCATCTTACACGGCGGAGGGAGGGGTGTTGAGCGAGATGGAGGAGACACTAACTGCATCTTTTGTGACAGCAGCCTTGAGGATTTCAAACATTTTTATTATGGTGTCCAGGATTTCTGGGAATAAGGAAAAGACAATAATTCTACAGAGGCCATACATAGAAGAAAATATTGATAATTGCTTTTTGAACATTAAGAGATACAAGAGAAGGAAATAGTGTACGAAATGTGAAGAAAAGAAAGAAAGTCAGCGAAAGAATTCGTTGGACGGAGCAGAGTAAGAAGATAGAAACAACATGAAGGAAGCGCCGATATAAAGGCAAAGCTTCCCGTACTACACCTGACCTGACCTGGAGGTGAGAGTTGGAGGCCGATGGTTGGTAGGAAGGCCAACGAAAATGACTGAGTGTGTGACGGAGGATATAAATTTATTGGGAATATAAAAACATATAGCACAAGATCGCCAGTTGTGGAAAGCAGTCATCGCCCGTCCAACCCCACACTAATTGGGATAATGCGGACGTTAAAAGAAAATGATGATGATGATTGCAACCCTCTTTTCCTCGCCATGCTGAAAAATGACGAAGTGACGCGTCGGGTTGTAAAAAGGTTAAAGAGGCAGATGAAGAAAAGAAGCCACAAGGATAAAGCACGTCATATTCTTCCTCCTAAAACCCTCTTTCTCTTCAGAATGTGGCAAAAACTTTCCTCTGCAGTGTTAATGAGAGATGAGATCAACATTAAAAAGGGTTAAAATGAACCACTAAAGCAAAGAGAATAAAGCACACAGTATATCTAAACCATCTTTTCTTAAACACAGTGACAAGAAATTTTCCTACAATAATGAAAGTGTGAATGAAAGCTACGTTAAGCACTGGTACGGCTCATGAGACGGAGATAACACACTGAAGCAAAGAGTGTAAACCAACCAATATTTCACCTTTTAAAACCTTCATTTCCCAAGTATTGCAATAAAAAGTTTCTCAATAAAGCTGGAAGTGTTAATGAAAGGCCCCACTAAACACTGAAAGAATAAGGAGACTGATATTAACCACTGAGGCGACAATAAGAAGCTTAACAGCCTCACCACTACACACACAAACACACGAACCACCTTTTAACCCCTTTAATACTAGGACACATTTTTACCTTGAGATTTATGTACGATTAGACCATTTTATTGACATTAGGAAGGATCTATGGAGGTCAGAAGATTGATGGCCACAGTCTTCACTATTAGTAACCCCCACATGAGTTTCTGAAGCTGTATACAATCACCAAATAGTAAGCAGAATGAATATGGAAACGCGTCATGGTACTCAAGGGATTAAACACCACAGAACACATCCTGACGCAATCACATGCTGTCACACGCAAACACGGACCCACACCACCACGAATACACTTCACCATGGCCTCACCTTTACACGCAGGCTGGTCCACACGTCACAGGCAGTCTCCTAAACCTTCTGGCTGGGAAAGGAGGCAAAAATCACGACACACTGCACCAAAACTTCTCTTCCCTAACAGTGTATGCTTCACCAGGTCAAAAGTTTACGTACATCCCTTACTCTTTAAACAATCTTCTGAAGAGGCTGACGGAGGGAAGGGAGGGAGGGAGGGAAGAGAGGGAAGGGAAGGAAGGAAGGGAGTGGAGGGAAGGGAGCTCTCATGTACCTCCTCGTCCATTAAAAAAGACAAACCTGGGTCAATCTATCACGAGAGAGAGAGAGAGAGAGAGAGAGAGAGAGAGAGAGAGAGAGAGAGAGAGAGAGAGAGAGAGAGAGAGAGAGAGAGAGAGAGAGAGAGAGAGAGAGAGAGAGAGAGAGAGAGAGAGAGAGAGAGAGAGAGAGAGAGAGAGAGAGAGAGAGAGAGAGAGAGAGAGAGAGAGAGAGAGAGAGAGAGAGAGGTAAAAGGAAGAAATAATGCGGTGTTTTGATTTCAGTTTCTTTCTTTCTTTGCAAACGGAAATAAAAGTGAAAAAATGGAAATAGGAAATAGTGAATGGCAGGGAAATAACGTGATGAAATGTAAGGAAAAGGAGAGGAAAGAGATTTTTACAACAGTTTAGACCCGTTTCATATTTCCCCTCAGTGTTGTGTAGAGGGAAATAAAGGAGACATATGGGGATGGGAAATAAGGAATGACAGGGAAATAACTTGCCGTAATGGAAGGAGAGTGGGAAAAAAGAGAGACGTTTTAGCTTAGCGTGTGGTTGTGTTGTATGGAAGAAGGTAAAGAAAATAGGAAAACGGTGATTAAAAATAGAGAATAACGAGGAAAAATCTGTCATAGGAAAATAAAGGAAAAGGCTGAGAAATTTTAGCTTTAGGGTGACAGTGGGTGAGGGTGACCGGATGAGGGTGACGGTGTGAGGGTGACGGTGTGAGGGTGACGGGAGGGGTGACGGGGTGAGGATGATGGTGTGAGGGTATGAGGTGACGGGATGAGGATGACAGGGTATAAGGGTGACTGGTGGTAAGGATATGAGGATGACAGGGAGGGTGATGGGGGGAGCTGAGGGTGACGCTGTGAGGTTAACGAGGTGAGGGTGACGGTGTAAGGGTGACGGGGAGGGAAGGGTGATAGGGTGTAAGGGTGACAGGAAGATGAGGGGAAAAGGGACAGCCGTTGGTGTTGTGGGTGTCAACATAGTGTGATGAGGTTCCTCTGAGATCTCGTCGAAGAAACGTGACTGATGATGATGCCACCACCACCACCACCACCACCACCACCACCACCACCACCACCACCACCACCACCACCACCACCACCACCACCACCACCACCACTACCACTACTACCACCACCACCACTACTATCATCACTTCCATCAAACACCACCACTACCACCACCACCACCACCAACTACAGCCTTTGGAAATAGTGGTCGTGAGAGAATATCCTTGAAGAAATATTGCTAACCCACCACCAGAACCATAAAAAATACCCTTAAAAAACACGAGTACCTTCAACTAGAGCCTTTGGAAACACTCGTCGTGAGAGAGCAAAGCATTTCTGAGTACGGGTCTTGGCTCCATCAACAGAATTAAAAGAACACCTTTGAAAACATTATTGACCTTCACTACAGCTGCAACGTGAGAGTAAGTAAGAAGCAAAACGATTCAACCACAATGCACCAGAATAGTAACTCTCCTTCACCATGACTACACCAAAATTTCATCACCAAAATCACGAGAACACCTTGAAAACATTACTAACCTTCACTGCAGCTGCAACGTCATAGAATACAATTAAACATAAGAAGTAGAACGTTTCACCCACAATACACCAGAATAGCAACCCTTTTTCACCATGACCACACCAAGCCTCCATCACCAAAAATTATGAGAACACCTTTGAAAACCTTAACCTCCACTACAGCTGCAACGTGACAGAATACAATCGAACGTAATAAATAGAGATTTTTACCCACAACGCACCAGAATAGTAACTCTCCTTCACCAAGACTATACCAGTAGCATTATTAACCTTCACCACAGCTGTAACGTGATAGAATACAATTGAACGTAAGAAACAGAACCTTTTACCCACAATGCACCAGAATAGTAACACTCCTTCACTAAAAGCACATCAACACACCATCAGAATCACTAAAGGTCACATTCCTGCAAAAAATACATCAAGTTCCTACTCTATTTACTGGAATCGATGAGAATAAACAACCGGGGCCAAAACAGTGCTTTCCTCACGACCCCCAATGTAAAGTAGCAGTAAGGGTGAATTCTAGAGGTACTTATGATGCAAAACTAGACCATATTGGCGTAATATTTTAATCTTCTTTCGATCCCAAGCCACAAAAAAGCGTCGGCAATTATTTCTGATATAAAAATAAGCTTGTGATATCAAAGATTATTGTAGAGAAAAGATTTACCTGTTTATTTATTTTATTCTATTATATTATGGTTTTTTTTTCAGTTAGTATTCCTCTTTTTTATACGTTTAGTTTATTTTTTTTCCTTTTCTTCTTTCTTTTCTTCATTTTATTCCCGCTTTTCTTTTCTTTTTGTCTATATTTCAATTCGTGTGTGTGTGTGTGTGTGTGTGTGTGTGTGTGTGTGTGTGTGTGTGTGTGTGTGTGTGTGTGTGTGTGTGTGTGTGTGTGTGTGTGTGTGTGTGTGTGTGTGTGTGTGTGTGTGTGTGTGTGTAGTTTACGGTAATGACTGACGTACTTAGGCAGAGTAGGACGAAAATTATTGGACTCTAAAAGCAAGACATATGACGCTATGGAATTTTAACACACACACACACACACACACACACACACACACACACACACACACACACACACACACACACACACACACACACACACACACACACACACACACACACACACACACACACACACAGAGAGAGAGAGAGAGAGAGAGAGAGAGAGAGAGAGAGAGAGAGAGAGAGAGAGAGAGAGAGAGAGAGAGAGAGAGAGAGAGAGAGAGAGAGAGAGAGAGAGAGAGAGAGAGGATACATATACATTTCTTTACCTCATGCATAGAAACTTCTCCCTTGCTGATTCATTTCATTCCATCTTCTCATCTTCTTCTCTTCTTTTTATTCCTCCTTCTAGACTGACCACCTCTTCCACGCCCTTCCCACGCCCCTCCCACGCTTTGTTACGCCCCTCCCACGTCTCGCCA
>NC_059303.1:7352859-7385359 GCF_017591435.1 Portunus trituberculatus
TAGTGGAGGGTGGAGAAAAATAGAGAGAGTTTTAGTGGTTATGATTAGTGTATAGAATGTGTGGGAGAGAAGTGCCTAGTGGAAGTATACAGGTTGTAAAACATTTGCTTCTGGTGGAGGGAAAAAGGAAAGATGTCAATGTTTAGTGGAGGTGGAGAAAAATAGAGTGTTTTAGTGGTTAGAATTAGAGGAAAGAATGTGTGGGGGAGGAAACACGAGATGGAGAGGTGGAGGGGGGAGCTAGTTTCAGTGGAGAAGCGAGGAGAGAGAGTGAGGGGGCAGAAAGTGAGTCAGAGAATGTGAGGGGGGAAGTAAGTGACAAGTCAATGGAGAGAGAGAGAGAGAGAGAGAAAATTGAACACAAGTGAGAGTTGAGGAGAGAGAAAAAAAAAGTCAGTCAGTCAGTCAGTCAGTCAGTCAGTCAGTCAGTCAGTCAGTCAGCCAGCAAGTCTGTCAGTCAGGTAGTAATGAAACAAAAGGAGAGAGAAAGGAGGTTATTGATATTTGAGTTAGTTAGACTGTTTGGAAATGAGAGACTAAAGAAACGAAGGTGATATTTTGTCAGTCAATCAGTGAGTAAGTGTCACAGTGAGTCCATGTGATTAAAGTAAAAAAAAAAAAATGAAGAAGCAAAGAAACAAGCAAGGAAGGAAGGAAGGAAGGAAGGAAAAAAATAGAAAGGAACGAAGAGAGAAAAGAAGGAAGATAGAAAATGGTGGAAGAAAGAAAAAGAAGAACGAAGAAGAAAATAAAAGAAAGGAAAAAAGGAAAAGGAGGAAGGAGTAGGAAATAATAAAAAAAAGTAAAAAAAGGTACGAAAGAACGAAAAAAAAATGAAGGAAGAGAAGAATATAAAAGAAAGAAGGAACAAGAAGGAAGGAAGAGGAAGGAGGAGAGGAAGGAAAGCAGTCATGCAGTTAATGAATCGATCAGTTAGTAAGTCAATCATTCATTATCAGTTCATTGCGTCAGTCACTTATTGAGACAGAAGGCAGGCAGTCAGGCAAGGAGTCCCTCAATCAGTCACTCCACCAGTCACTCACTCAGTTAATAAGACAACCAGAGCAAGAGATGAGATAAAAACATATAACTATTACATTTGGAAACCTCTCCTTTTCTATTCCTCCTCCTCCTCCTCCTCTTCTTCCTCCCTCTCCTCCTCTTCCTTCTTTTCTTCTTTATCCTCTCCTCCTCCTCTTCTTCCTTCTCCTCCTCATTTTCCTCCTCCTCTTCCTCCTTCTCCTCCTCCTCCTTTTCCTCCTCCTCTTCCTCCTTCTTCTTCTCTTCCCCTCCTTCTTCCACTCCTCCTTTTCCTCCTTCTCCTCCTCCTCCTTCTCCTCCTCCTAATCCTCCTCCTTCCTTCTCCTCCTCTCCTCTTCCTCCTCCTCCTCCTCCTCTCTTTCCTCCTCCTCCTCCTCTTCTCCTCCTCCCTCCTCCTCCTCCTCCTCCTCCTCCTCCTCCTCCTCCTCCTCCTCCTCCTCCTCTCTGTGCTCTACTAATGCATCCTATCCCGGAACAGATTACAATGGCGCTGCATTAGAACAAAAACCACTCAGGCCAATTAAACAAGTCATCATGAGCTTTACAAAACGCTTATGAAATGATCTATATTGTTTACCTCCATAATAAACAACCAACTGGGCGGTACTCGGCTCAGCTGCACGCGCTACTCGGCTCAGAAGGGACTCGCCACTCAGCTCAGTTGGATGCGGTGTTCGGCTCCCTCTAAATGTAAATAAACCGCTTCCACAGTCTTTCAAAGGAGTAAATCGTATAATGGGTTTAGGAGGGGAAAAATATAGAAACACCACTATCAAATTGACTTGCTGGGAAAATAGATAGCGAATTTCAGAGCTATTGACGAAATGGTTCCGATCTTTCATAACAGAGAGAATTCTATGAAATGGTGAGGGATTGTAAGCCCTTAGAGACAATGTAGTGTTGGTATTATATTTATTGTTGTTGTTGTTGGTGGTGGTGGTGGTTGTGGTGGTGATTGTAATGGTTGTGGTATTGCTATTGTTGTTGTTATCATTATCAATGTTGTTATTATTGTTATGGTAACTACTACTACTACTACTACTACTACTACTACTACTACTACTACTACTACTACTACTACTACTACTACTACTGCTACTGCTACTACTACTGCTACTACTACCACCACTACTACTGCTGCTGCTACTGCTGCTACTACTACTACTACTACTACTACTACTACTACTACTACTACTACTACTACTACTACTACTACTACTACTACTACTACTACTACTACTACTACAACCACCATCACTACCACTACTACAATTTTCTTCTCTTTTTCTTTTCTTCATCATCAATCATCTGCTTCTTTTTTTTTTTTCTTCTTCTTCTCCTTTTTTTTTCTTCTTCTTCCTCTTCTTCTTCTTCTTCCCCTAACCCAAGACGTCATCTTCCATTAAGCTTCTCTAATATTGTCAGCGTCTTTTAAAACACCAAGCAAAATTCTCGTCTATCATTCACAAGGAAATAAATACTAAATGTTTTAACCTACATCGATATCCCTAGTCTTCCTTTTCTTCTTCCTCCTCCTCTTTTTCTTCCTCTTCTTCCTCCTCCTCCTCCTCCTCCTCCTCCTCCTCCTCCTCCTCCTTTTACTCCAATCTCACGTCTTGTCCCATAATTTTTTCATCTTCTGACTCTATTTTTTCCTCTTCCTCTTTTTGCTGTTTCCTTTTCCTTTTCCTCTTCCTCTCCGGCATCAACTTTTTCACGATCTCTCTCTCTCTCTCTCTCTCTCTCTCTCTCTCTCTCTCTCTCTCTCTCTCTCTCTCTCTCTCTCTCTCTCTCTCTCTCTCTCTCTCTCTCTCTCTCTCTCTCTCGCGAATAACAACAAATCTATCATAACTTCCTAAAGCCAATTAAAATCCTTGCAATATTTCACCTACAGAGTTCACCACTCCCGTGTGTTGCTTGCCTGTTTGTCCTTCGTTCTGATTCATTATTCTCTTATTTTTTCAAGCTCTCCCTTTTGTTATTCGCTAAGCAAGAGGGAAATGTAAGGGCAGTATTTTGAAACCCTTCCCACGCCGCACCTTCACTATATTCAAGACTCTAGTCGAGGTTACACAGGTTTTAAGTGTGTTTCTTTATGGTTCCAGTGAAATATTAATGAAATTTGTGCATTATTAATCGGAGAAAAACTCTTGAATTGATTTTTAGAGATAATCGTGGTGAGAGTCAGGCGTAAGAGTTAAATTAGTAATATATTCTACTATTAACTCTTAGTTTTTAGGGTTCTAGTGAGATATTAATGAGATTTGCGCATTATCAACAAGGGAAACACTATTGAAAACTCGCCTTTTTAGAGATACTTTTGGTGAGAGACGTAAGACTTAAAACAGTAATATTTTCCACTATCTACTCTTACTTTTTATTTCTTTATGGTTTCAATGAGATATTAATGAGATTTGTGCATTGTTAATAGGAGAAAACACTTTTGAAAACTTGGATTTTTTAAAGATAGTTGTGGCGAGAGAATAAGACGTTTATGAATATGAGTTAAATCAATAAATATTCTACTATTACTCTTACTTTTACAATTCATTTTACATTTGTACATTTAAACACTTCCTCTTCATTCTCTCCACACATTCATCTGAACTAAATCCATTATTAACTCTAAACACACACTAGTTCACTCTAAAATTCCTTATTCACTCAATGCATATAATTTTCTAACTTAAAAGCTCCAAAATGACTCTAAACAGCAATAGATCCACTTCTCTCCACACATTCATCTAATTTAAAGCAACTAACTAGCCCTAAATACACACTAACTACTCTAAACAACAATCTATTCAATCTAAATACCTAAATTAACTCTAAACACACACTAGTCTACTTTGAACCCCCCTATTAATTCTATGCACACAATTTTCTAATTTAAAACCTCTAAATTCATTCTAAATAGCAGCTGTATCACTTCTATTTAATCTAATATATCCTTCTATCTAATCTAAGCCCCAAATTAACTCAAAACACACACTAGTCCATTCTAAACCTTCCTATTGACTCTATGCATACAGTCACCTAAGGAATAAGCTAGAAATTGCCTCTAAACAGCAGCAGTGCCACTCCTATCTAATTTAATCTATCTTTTATCTAATCTGAAACCGCCAAATTAACTCAAAACACACACTTACCCATTTTAAACCTTCCTATTGACTCTATGCATAGTCACCTAAAGTTTAAGCTACAAATTAACTCAAGCAGCATCAGTGTCACATTTCCACCGCCACACTCCTCCGGGCTGTGTTTCGTGTGGCTCCCTTTGCCTTGAGCTCGCTTAAGGGAGGAGTATCGAGAGGGACAATGGAAGCACATGTGACCTTGCCTTCCCGACCTCCTCCACCCTATGCTCTTTAGGATGAGGCGATCACGTGTATTGCATTGTCTTCTGTCAATATTTCCTTACTTTTGTTTCGCTTTCTTTTGGTCTGTCTCATTCTCTCTGTCTCTCTCTCTCTCTCTCTCTCTCTCTCTCTCTCTCTCTCTCTCTCTCTCTCTCTCTTTGTTTGTATCTATCTCTCTCTCTCTCTCTCTCTCTCTCTCTCTCTCTCTCTCTCTCTCTCTCTCTCTCTCTCTCTCTCTCTCTCTCTCTCTCTCTCTCTCTCTTATTTCTTGGTCTACTATTATACATAAATAAGAAATTGATGTAGAAATTGAATTGAGAGAGAGAGAGAGAGAGAGAGAGAGAGAGAGAGAGAGAGAGAGAGAGAGAGAGAGAGAGTGCATATCCTTACGGAGTAGTTTGTTTTGTTTATCTTCCCTTTAGGACTTTTATGTGATACTTATAAATTTGCACCTTTTTCATTTTTTCTACAGCTATATTTTTCTTAACACTGTTTTGCTTGTTTTCTTTCCATTTCGTTCAACATTACTGTGTTTTCATGTATTGGTTCTTGTATTTGCGTGTGTATGTTTTATTTTCACTGCATTTTGTTCATATTTTGTATCTGTGTGCTGTTCTAGTTGTTCTTTTTTTTTTTTTGTTCCTCCTCGTGACATTTCGTTCATTATATTTCTTTTGTCCTGTTTATTATTTTTTCTCGTTAGATTCGTGGCTCTCTTCCATAATTTTTCATCGTTATTCGTTACATTTCGTCCACAGTTTCCAGTTCTACGTTTAATCCTCTTATTTGTGAGTTACGCGTTCTATCTTTTCTTCGTAATTTCTCAAGAAAAATCCTTAACTTTTCATCTATTGTTTTATTTTCCAATTGGCTTCGTTACATTTTATTCTTAATTTATAAATCAAGTATGTGCATGTATCAACACACACACACACACACACACACACACACACACACACACACACACACACACACACACACACACTTATTGCAAAGTATCTACATATATTTACAAATAAACTAACCTCAGTCTGGCCGGAGAGAGAGAGAGAGAGAGAGAGAGAGAGAGAGAGAGAGAGAGAGAGAGAGAGAGAGAGAGAGAGAGAGAGAGAGAGAGAGAGAGAGAGAGAGAAGAGAGAGAGAGAGATTTAATATTTAGTTGATATGAATGTTGCCGTGTTGTGAACATCAGATCACGTGTGTGTGTGTGTGTGTGTGTGTGTGTGTGTGTGTGTGTGTGTGTGTGTGTGTGTGTGTGTGTGTGTGTGTGTGTGTGTGTGTGTGTGTGCGAACTAATGATGTGTAAAAGTCTAGATTAATGTTTACGCATGTCTGTCTGTCTGTCTGTGTCCGTCTGTCTGTCTGTCTGTCTGTCTGTCTGTCTGTCTGTCTGTCCATCGGCGAGTTAATTTATCTGTCAGTCTGTATGTATGCATGTATGTATATATCTATGTATGTTTCATCTACCAGTTAATATGTTAATTTTCATTCTCTCTCTCTCTCTCTCTCTCTCTCTCTCTCTCTCTCTCTCTCTCTCTCTCTCTCTCTCTCTCTCTCTCTCTCTCTCTTTAACTCGTTGCACGCTCGCTCTTTCTATCTTTAAGCCATCAAGGGACAATAACAAGCGTACGTGAGAGAGAGAGAGAGAGAGAGAGAGAGAGAGAGAGAGAGAGAGAGAGAGAGAGAGAGAGAGACATACAAGAAGAAACACAAACAACAAAAACTACCCCTAATTTTTACTCTATGCTTTGTACGAGAATGTTCCAAAACCCACAAAAGAGACAAAACATGCACAGACGAACACACAAACGAACACACAAGGGAAAACACAAACAAACACACAAACGAACACACAAAATTCACAAGTGAGACAAACAGACACAAGCACAAAGGAACACAAACAAAGAATCAGACAAAAAAACTATCAATCATAACAAGAAATGAGATTTAAAACTATCAATCTTAAAAAAAAATATATATATATAGAAAATTGTCAGTCTTAATAAAACAAAATAAAACAAAATAAACAAAGGAAATAAAAAAAAACTTTCAATCTTAATGAAAAAAAATAAGGCTTAAAACTTTGAATCTTAATAAAGAAAATAAAAAAAAAGAACTGTCCATCTTAATAAATACAATAAAAAAAACTGTCGATCTTAATAAAAATAAAAAAAAAGACTTTCAATCTTAATGAAAAAGAGGCTTAAAACATTGAATCTTAATAAAAAAAATTTAAGAACTGTCGATCTTGATAAAAAAAAGGAAACTGTCGATCTTAATAAAAAAACTCGATCTTAATAGCAATATAAAACTTTGAATCTTAATAAGGAAATTAAAGAACTGTTGATCTTAATAAAAAGAGACTGTCGTTCTTAATGAAAATGAAAAAAACTATCGATCTTAATAAAAATACAAAAACTTACCATCTTGATAAAAATTTAAAAAAACTTTCAATCTTAATAAAAAAGAGGCTTAAAACTTTGAATCTTAATGAAAAAGATAAAAGAAAAACTGTCGATCTTATTAAGAAGAATCTGTCGATCTTAACAAAAGGAATAAAAAAACTCGATCTTAATATAAAAAAAACATTCGATCTTAATAAAAAGAATAAGAAACTGTCGATCTTGATGAAAATTAAAAAAAACTAAATATCAATAAAATATATAAAAAAACGATCTTAATACAAGAATGAGACAAAAACGGTCAATATTATTAAAAAAATGGGACTAAAAACTTTTAATCTTAATAAAAAAAGAAACTTAAAACTTTCAATATTAATAAAAACAATAAGAAAACTCGATCTTAATAAAAAAACTCACCTTAAAAAAAATTTGTCAATATAAAAAAATAAAGGAAATTTTCAATATTAATAAAATAAATCAGTCTTAATTTATATTTTATTCCTCCTTCCACGCCAAGAATGTTTTGTAAAGTGACGTTGCCAATTTTCACAACACACGAACAAAACACAAAGAAAAAGAAAAGATAAGAAAGAAAGCAAGAAAGCGACCCAAATTTTCAAAAACACAAGAACAAAACACAAAGAAAAAAAAGAAAAAAAGAAGAAAAACGAAAACTTCCAAAATTTTCAAAAACACAAACAAAAACACACACAAAAAAGGAAAAGAAGAAAAACACAAAAAAACAGACCTGAATTTTAAATCTACTACTCATTTCAAGTACGTATAATTTGAAAAGCTAAGTATTTTGTAACATATTTCATTCACAAAGCCCAGAAAACCAAAATCAAATCCCTAATGAAGAAAAAAATAAATAAATAACAGCAAATCTAACTATACTCAACACCTATTCTATTCTCCTTTCATCTACGAACGAATATCTTAAAAATCATCGTACCTCATCCCGTAAACTCACTGGAAGGAGAGTGCGGTAAACGGCTCACCTACACACACTTCATAAGCCGGGCAGGTGGTGGGTGAGCCGTTCCCGCACCAGCATCATTAGCTCTCCTCAGCAGAAGTAGAAAATCTCAGAGGGGAAAATAAGGGAGAAATATAACCATAACTATGTCTGTATGGAGAGAGTGAGGGGAAGTAAGGGGAGAGAGGGGAGGTAGGGAGTGTGTGGTAAGGTGGTGAAGTTGGGGAGGGGATGTAATGGTGTTGTGAGAAATGGTGATGATGGGAAAGAGAGAGAGAGAGAGAGAGAGAGAGAGAGAGAGAGAGAGAGAGAGAGAGAGAGAGAGAGAATCGTAATACACTAGTAAATCAAAGACAAATATTAGACTTTCATCCGCGCTAATTTCTTCACTTTTAAACAAGCAAAATAAATCACACAAATGAGAGAGAGAGAGAGAGAGAGAGAGAGAGAAAGACAAGTCACATTAAACCTCCTTCATTTGTCAAGGAGAGAAACTTAATGGAGAAAGAGAAGGAAAGAAAGAGAAAGAGATAAAGAAAAATAAATAAAGTCAGCTAGGAAAGAAATAAAAGAGTCCCGCATGATTTTCTCCTCGGCAGTTGATTTGAGGCAAACGACTTGGGAATTAGGAAGGAAGGAGACGAGTGGAGCGAAAGGGCGGTAATAATTAATTGGGGTATCATTAAAGCATTCTCTCTCTCTCTCTCTCTCTCTCTCTCTCTCTCTCTCTCTCTGCGCGTCATTCATCCCGGACACATTTAAAACTTTCATCATTCCCGTTTTCTGTTTCATCGGAGACTTGCACTTATGATCAATCACTCTCAAGCACTTCAGTCTTTCCTCAGTAATATGGAAGCTTTTTTAGAACATAAGTACGTACATTGACAAGGAGGCTTAAAATAATCAGGCCTATACGTTGGCTGTCTCCGTCCTCTTACCATCTTTTAATGAATTTGTCTAATCTTTTAACTCTTTCAGTACTGGGACGCATTTTTACCTTGATTTTTTCATGAAGTTATACGATTTTATTGACATTTGGAAGGGTCTATGGAAATCAGAAGAATAATGGCCAGTCTTCACTATTTTAATCCCCATATAAGTTGCTGTATAAAATCACCAACTAGTAAGCAGAATGGATATGGAAACATGGTAGTGGAGGGGATTAAAAGATATACAAATTTATAGAGATGATAAGGTAGAAAACATACCGGCGCATTTCATACATGGACTACCACATGTAACTTTAGCAGCTTCTTCCAGAAAATGTACGAAATTGTAAGAAAATGTGTCCCGGTACTGAAGGGGTTAAAAATTTCCTAAAGATTCGAAACGCACAAGTGTCCACGGGTAAAAATAAATGAAAAGGAATAGACTCAGGAATTTCAAGACAGTACAGTGTTTGGAGGTGGCCGTGGATAAAAGTATATTAAAATGACGTTAGTTTTCCTTTGTTAACATATTCCATGTATACATTCGCATTTTTTCATATTTATGTTATATTTTTGTTTATTTTCCTATTTTCTTATACTGCATCTAAATTTTAGGTAACCTGTTCATTTTCTTTTTATTTGTTATTTTCTTATTTTCTGGGTTTTTTTTTCCGAAAGTTGCAATAGGTTGGGTTGGGTTGGGTTGGGTTAGTTTCAATTGCGTTAGGTTAAGGTTAAGTTAGGTTAGGTAAAGTTAAGGTTACGTTAAGTTAGGTTAGGGTCAAGTTAAGGTTACGTTAAGTTAGGTTAGGGTTAGGTTAGGTTTCCTTCCTTACTGTATTTTTCTATTTTTAATTTCAAAGAGTTTTTCGTAAGTTGCAAAAGGTTAAGTCCGGTTAGGTTAGGTTACGTTAAAGGTTAGGTTAGGTTAGGCTGAGTTGAGTTGGGTTAGTTAGGTTAGGTTAGGTTAGGTTTGGCCACGTTTCTTTCTTTGATTTTATTTTGAGAGTTTTAATTTCAATGAGTTTTTTTTTTCGAAAGTTACAAAATCAAATGAGTCTCCAGGATAATTGACGCTAATTTCACGCTAATTAACCAAAGTAATCAATTCATTTGCATACCAGTCTCTTTAAAAGTCCTTCAAAAATAACTTCCTCTAACATTCTTTTTCTCTTATATATATTTTTTTTTTTTTATTGTTAGATTCATTTTTACATTTATTTTCTTTATCGTTACTTTTTTAACCTTAGATTCCATTCCTCACATTCGAGATACTGGTCTGTTGAAAAAAAAAAAAAAATAGGTGGTTTTCATTACTTTCAATTTTCTTTTCTTTTCTTTTTTTTTTTGCTTTTCTATTTTCTTTTATCTTCCCTTCTATTTTTTCTTTATTTTCCATTTTTTTTCTCTTCCCATCTGTTCTTTTGCTTACTTTTCCATTTTCCTTCTCTTCTTTCTCTTCTTATCTTCACTTTTTTCATCTCCTTTATCTTCCCATCTTTTCCTTACTTTTTCATTTTATTTTTCTTTCCTTCTCATTTTGTCTATACTTAGCACTTTTTTATCTTCCTTTCTCCTCTTTTCTTTACTTTTATCTTTATTTCTCTTCCCTTCTGTTCTTTTGTTTTCTTTCCATTTTATCTCTTCCTTTCTGTCCTTTTCTTTTCATTTTTCTTCTTTCTTTTCTTCTATTATTTCCTTTACTTTTCCATTTTCTTTCTCCTCCTTTCTGCTCTTTTCCATATTCTTCTATTTTGTTTTTCTTCTCGATCTTTTTACTTTTCCATGTTTCTTTCTCTTCCCTTGTCTCAGTTCCGTCTTATACATCAGTACGTAATTTCAAATCCCAGACCGTAATGACCTTTCAGAAACAAGAAAAGTTTAATCATTTCTTTTATATTTCTCAGTGGCAGTCTAGGATCTTAAAACTCGTCCTTATTCATTACTACTTCTATTTGTGTCACGTACTTAACTCTTTCACTGTTATATTGTACTCTTCACGTTCATCATCCTAAATCATTCTGAGACACTATCCAGCCACCAAGACTCCTATGCCATCCTCAGGGTCCCTTCTGAGTGTATTTCTATGTAACTTTTTTAGGGACAGGCATCTCAGTGGGCCTTTTTTTTTACTTTTCTTTTTTTTTTTTTTTTGCCCTTGGCCGGTGTTCCCTCTTAAATAAGTAAAAAATTTCTTAACATTGCACTGGCTAGAAACTAATTCACGCATTCTCGAAATCCTTGTTTTTTTTCCTTTTCTTTTTCCTCTTCTTTTCCTTTTCTTTTGGTGCTTGTGATGATTTTTTGAACGATGCTTTTGGTGGTTTCATTTGTTACATATCGCAGAGAAAGACTTAAGATAAAATAAGATAATTTTGTCAGATTTTCTCCTCCTTTTTTTCCTTCTCCTTCTCTTACTCCTTCTCTTCTTCCACCTCCTCCTTTCCCTTTCCTTCTCCTCATTCTCCTCCTCCTCCTTCTCCTTCTCCTTCTCCTTCTCCAACTCTTCCACCTTCTCCTCCTTTTCTTTTCCTTCTCCTCCTCCTCCTCCTCTTCTTCCACCTCCTCCTTCCCATTTCATTCTCCTCTTTCTCCTCATACTCCTTCTCCTTCTCCTTCTCCTGCTCCACCTCGTTTTCTTTTCTTTCTCCTCCTCCTCCTGCACCTCCCACTCCTTTTCCCTTCCTTTTCCTCCCCCCTCCTCCTCCTCTTTCTTTTCCTTCCCTTCTCCTCTTCCTCATCATCATCATCCTTTTCCTTTCCCTTTCCTTCTCCTCCTCCTCATCCACCTTCTCCTTCTTCTTTCCTTCTTTTCCTACTCTTCCACCTCCTCCTCCACCTTCTCTTCTCTTCCTCTTCCTCCTCCTCCTCCTCCTCCTCCTCCTCCTTGAAGTTGTCACGGTGTTGCTATAGAAATGTTATTGTTTTGTTTTCTACTATTAAAGTTATATTTGTGTCTCGTGCCGTGAGTTGTTACCGTTAAGGGAAAAAAATTGTTTTATACCAGAGAATGATAAAAAAAAAAGAATGTTAAAACACTCAAGCAAAAATAGTGAGGCATTGAAACTTTTTGATATAAAGTCTATATAAAAGAAAAGAAACGAAATAAAAAGAAAAATATAGAAGCAGAAACAAAAGAAAAGAAATATTAGAAGAAAAGGAAGAATTCTTTAAAGCTTTTGAAGAATGAAATAAGAAAAATGAAAAAAAAAAATCTAAACCAGAAACGGAAGGAAAACAGGGAACGAAACACAGAGTAATAGAAAAAACACAACACACCACAAATTAACGTAACAATAAGCGCAAGTTGACGAAACATTACGAAATACACACCAGACATCACGCCATTAGTCACGCAAATATCCTCGTTATACCTCACACTTTTGTATTCATCACTTAGAGATTAAAACGGAAATAGAAATAACATCGCAGGAAGAGGAGGAGGAGGAGAAGGAGGAGGAGTAGGAGGAGGAGGGGGAGGGAGGAGGAAGAAGAAGAGGAAGAAGAGGAGGTCACACTAAGGCGATTCTTCCTCATCAAACGTTTTCGTCTCTTAGGGAGGAGGAGGAGGAGGAGGATAACGGAAGGGAAGAAGAGGAGGAAGGGACAGGAGGTATATTGGATAGGAGGAGGAGGAGAAGGAGGATAACGGGAGGGAAGAGGAGGAGGAGGAGGAGGAGAGGAGGAGGAGGAGGAGGAGGAGGAGGAGGAGGAGGAGGAGGAGGAGGAGGAGGAGGAGGAGGAGGAGGAGGAGGAGGAGGAGAGGAGGAGGAGGAGGAGGAGGAGGAGGAGGAGGAGGTATAGGAGGGGTGGGGGAGAGGAAGGGAAGCGAGGAAAGGGGGAAAACTTCAAGGAAAATCTGGGACTAAACCTTCTGTACACCCTCGGCGCCTTTGTCAGTTTTGAAGAAAAGCGCCAAAAGAAAAGAAGGAAAACGAAGGAAAGTAAAAGGAAAGGAAAAGGGAAAAAGAAGCGAGTAAGCAGATTAACTCCAATTTCGAAGCGGCGTCTTTTTCTACAATTTTTTTTCCTACGTTTGTGACCTGTTTATGATTTTCCTTTTTCCGTTTTTCCTCTTTTTTTTTCTTGCCTCTTTATTCTTGTCAATCTTTTTTTTTCACTACGTTGTCTTATCTTTGTCTTGTTTTTCGTCTCTATTCATTATTTTTTCCTCGTTTCTGACCTGATTTGGTTCTTCTTTTCTCGTTTCTCCTCTTTATATTTTTCTCTATCTTTTTTCACTATTATTTTGTCCTTTTTTTTGTCTCTACTCATTATTTGCTGCTACTTTTATCACTTCTTGCATTTTTTTTCTTTAATCTTTCATTCTGTTCTAATTACTCCGCTCCCAATTTATCTGTACTTGGTTGAAAGATACCAGGTGATAAGATGATAAAATGAACATGCCTACTTCTGTCATCTTTTTATTACTTCTTCCTTATCTCAGTTCTATTTGTCGTATTTATTTTTCAATTTCTATTCAGCTGCAGGTAATTAATAGATATCTTTCTTTTCTTACACCTGATCAAGTAAGTCTTTTTATTTCTTTTCTTAACTCAATTTTATCCATGATTTTTTTTCTTACTTTTCCATTTCTTCTCTCAAAATTAGCACAAATGATATCCGATTAAAGGGAAGACTATGTATATCTTTCAGTTTCCTCTCTTGATCCAATTCTTTCCTTTTATTTAGCCTTTTCTTTTATATTTCCATTCTTCTCCAGTTCACTAATACCTTGCCATTAAGCTTCCTACAATTGACAAAAAGAATAGATGAATGAAAAGGACACAGGTGACATATAGACAAAGAAAAAAAGAAATTTAAGTTGATAAATCCAAAATTAATCTTCAGAAGATTGACAAAAAGAATAGATGAATGAAAAGGACACAGGTGATAGAGACAAAGGAATCTAACTTTACGAATCCCCCCAAAAAAAGATGAAGGTGAATATGAGAACAAAATAAGTCAAAAAAGTGTAAGGATAAGAATAAGCAAGGCATTTCAAAAGAGTTAAAAAGCAAATGGTAAGATTTCCAACAGTTCTCATTCATGTTTCCTCTTCAAAAGTTCTTTACAAATTATTTTCATTAGACTCCAAATCTCCAAATCTTCTTCTACCTCTAATTTTTCTCTCTTAAGATCAGAGAGAGAGAGAGAGAGAGAGAGAGAGAGAGAGAGAGAGAGAGAGAGAGAGAGAGAGAGAGAAAGTAGTAGTAGTAGTAGTAGTAGTAGTAGTAGTAGTAGTAGTAGTAGTAGTAGTAGTAGTAGTAGTAGTAGAAGAGTAGTAGTAAAGAAGTCGTACAAATCAAAGAGATATAGATAAACAAGAGAGAAGAGAGAGAGAGAGAGAGAGAGAGAGAGAGAGAGAGAGAGAGAGAGAGAGAAGAGAAAAATACTAAAAAGTACCACAATAGAATAAAAAGAAAAATATGATCAGAGAGAGAGAGAGAGAGAGAGAGAGAGAGAGAGAGAGAGAATTAGGTGGAAGAAAACAACTTAAACAAGAGATTGACGAGTTATGGAAGATAAGAGGAGGCGGAGGAGAGAATGAAGGACAAGGAAAAATGCAATAAGGCAATGAGATAACAAAGCATGTCAGAGAGAGAGAGAGAGAGAGAGAGAGAGAGAGAGAGAGAGAGAGAGAGAGAGAGAGAGAGAGAGAGAGAGAGAGAGAGAGAGAGAGAGAGAGAGAGAGAGAGAGAGAGAGAGAGAGAGAGAGAGAGAGAGACGAAGAAGTTACAGCAAAACAAGGAAGAAAAACAAAGAAAATCAAGTGAAAGAAGTTTAAAAGGAGAGAGAGAGAGAGAGAGAGAGAGAGAGAGAGAGAAAGCCGCTTTATTAGCACGACAAACAGGCCGTAGGGTGCCTCTCTTCAGAGCCTCATTGAAGCTTCACTGAGTCTTTCATTGGGACTCGTGGAGCTTCAAATCATTAAACCTTAAACGAGGAACAGTTTGGACCAGATAATGAACCGAAAGAGAGAGAGAGAGAGAGAGAGAGAGAGAGAGAGAGAGAGAGAGAGTACAAAAAGCATCACATCGAGAATTCTGTAGTAGTGGTGGCAGCAATAACATCACAACTACCACCTCCACCAACAACACCACCACAACCACCAACAACAACAACAACAATAATAATAGCTGTACAAACAGCAATACTCACTAATCTGCGGCGCTGTGAGGTGTGAAGGAGAATGGGTCAGGTCACTAAGGTGTTCTGTGGCACATCAAGAGAGCACATGACATTGTGAGGCGCGCGCAGACTGGCGGTGGACAGTGGCGGTTTCTCACACTTCACTCCTATACCGCCGCTGCTTCTCACCGCCAGATTGCAGCGCGTGTCTGGCTAAACATCTCAATACTAATAATGCGTTGAAAAATCAGAATATATTTGAAGTCCCTTATGTTAACACAGATAAAGGAGATGATAAACAGTACAAGGAGAGTGTTAATTTAAAGTCAAACAGTGAAGAGTTACAAAAATAAACAAACCCGCAACTAAAATAAACCAAACAAGCAACCAAGCAAGTCAAACAAGCACAAACAACACGGCAGACAACACTGTACAACTAATAGAAAGAGAAATGATCAACAGTACAGTACTATCAATAAATTTGCCTGCGTCACTAATGGGTGGGAGTTTAACAGCGCTTCTAATACTCTTCAAGTTACCTAGAGGCGCTATAAGCCAGGACGTAAAGAAAAAAGGAGGGGGCTAACTTAGACAGCGCAGAGGTAGAAAAATGATAAACAGTACAAAGAGAGGGCTAACTCATCCACTGAATCGTTACAAATATAAACAAACCCACAACCCAAAACAAACCAAACAAGCAACCAAGTAAGTCAAACAAGCACAAACAACACGGCAGACAACAAACACTGCACAACAAACATAAAGGGAAATGATAAACAATACAAGGAGAGGACTAACTTAAGACACTAAATCGTTACAAAAAATCAACAAAACCCACAAAAATAACAAACCAAACAAGGAAAAGAAAAAAAACCCCGCAAACAAACACGAATCTCATACAATTTCACAACACGACAAGCAACAAACACAGCACCATTCCTCCCTGTCTTAATTTATCCCGGGAAGATTTGAAACACCACAAAATTTGAAGGAAGGCGGAAAGAAAAGGAGTTCCTGCTTAGAGCGTACACTGGTCTGCATCAAAAGGCAAAACATCACAAGGTTTCCTGCGGTGGTGCACTTTAATATTCATGCAAACCAGGCAGGCGCTAGGGAGAAGGAGAGGGAGAGGGAGATGGAGAGAGAGGGAGAGGGAGAGGGAGAGACGGCGAGAGAGAGAGGGGAAAAGAAATGGAGTGGAAGATTAAAACATTGTATACAACTCTGCTTATTCATAAACTCGTAATAAATGAATAAATAAGTTGATATACTAGATAAATTAAAACAGTCACGATAAATATATGTAAGAAACTCTTCAGACATATTGAATCATAAGCAAAAAATAAATAAATAGATAGATAAATAGTTTAGAAGAGAATTGTAAGAAGCGACACACACATTAACAACTTTTGGTCTCTTTCACTGGATAATATTCGTGATAAAAACAATACATTTACTTTACATGTCTTACTATTCATCAATGATTCTGCTTTTTGTATCTGTTTATTCCATCCTCTGACATTGATAACTCTTGATCTCTTTCATTTGACAACACTCGTGATGAAAACAATACATTCGCTCTACCTGTCTTACTCCTCATCGATGTTTCTTCTTCTTATCCCCGCTTATTTTCCCTCCCCTGACCATTCTAGACTGGCAAAATATGCACGAGAAATTGTTATTATGATTATATGTAGGTATCTCTTCTCGCATCCTGTCTCAAACCCACAAACTTTTCACGAGGAACTATCACACCCACGCTCCCATTTGTAACCACCACCACTCCCTCTTGAGAAGTTTGCACCACTTTCAACAATCACTCCCAAAAATAATAACAATTTACTCGTGTTTCCCTCTTTCATGATGTCCGTTTTCTTTCTTCCTTTTTGTAAACTGTCTCGAGACTCACAAACTTTACATCGAGACGAGAAGGAGGAGGAGGTGGAGGAGGAGGAGGAGAAGGAGGAGGAGGAGGAGGAAGAGGAGGAGGAGGAGGAGGACAATGAAGGAAGATGGAGGGATATAAACTGAAAGCACCAACCTTCCCTCCTTTCCTCCCTCCCTTCCTCACATCCTCTCTCCCTCCCCACCAGTTTCTCTCCACCCTTCCCTCATATCTCCCTCTCTCCTGCAATTCTCCCTTCCCTCTTCCATTCTCCTTCCTCCTACCCATCTCCTCCACCATTAACCATACTCTCCCTTTCCTCCACCTCTCCTTTCCTCCATGCTTTCTCTCACGAACCCTCCACATTTTCCCTCCATCCCTCTCTAAGTAGCACAATCTCTTCCTCTTGATTTTCCCTCTACATTCCCTCTCTCTCTCCCTTCAGGCAGTTGTTTTCCTCCCTTTCTCTTACTTTTCCTCCTTCAGCTTTTGTCCTTCCCGCATTCCCTCTCTCTCTCTCTCTCTCTCTCTCTCTCTCTCTCTCTCTCTCCTGACGCGGGTGTTTTAGAGAGTACGTGGCAGGAGAGGTATTGTGCCCCGCCAGGTGACGAGGAGGAGGCGTGCTGCTGCTGCTGCTGACGATGAAAGACACGTCATTGTAGCGGAGTGGCAGCAGGGAGAGAGAGATAGAGGGAGAGGGAAGGGGGAGAGAGGGAGAGAGAGAGGGGTAAGAGAGAATATCATGGAAAGAAGACCAGCAGGAGGAGGAAGGTGGACTAACTGGGAGGGTGAGTGGCGGAGGACCGGAGGGAAGGAGGGAAGGAGGGAAAGAGGGATGGAGAGATGGAGGAAAAAAGATGCGATGGACGGTAGAAGGCTGAAGGTGGACAAGCTGAGTGAGGAGAAGGTGGAGGAGGAGGAGGAGGAGGAGGAGGAGGAAGAGGAGGAGGAGGAGGAGGAAGAGAAAAATGATGAGTGGGTGGCTGAGACAGTGATAGGAAGAGGAGAGAAAGCTAGAAAGACCACACACACACACACACACACACACACACACACATCAATCCATACCTCCCCACCCACACACAGAGACACCCACACTCACAAACACACATACACACACACACACACACACACACACACACACACACACACACACACACACACACACACACACACATAATAATAATTTGACCCTGACGTTTATAAGTGAAGCATCAATTTTGAAACACCGAATCAAATAAGAATATATCACTGAAAAAAAAAGATTAATTTGTAACATATTAAATAAAAGTGGGTTGGTTTAGCTTTTATTGTTTGTGTTGGTGGTGGTTGATCATTCATATCCTTTTCCTCTCTCTCTCTCTCTCTCTCTCTCTCTCTCTCTCTCTCTCTCTCTCTCTCTCTCTGCAGTATCACATAACACATAATACAAAAAATCAAAGCAAAAAAGACAAAAATAGACAAAAATTGTTAAAAGTGAAAAAAGGTCAACATTTTTTTCACCATTTCTTATTTTTCCCTATTTTTCACTTTTTTCATGTGTGGTGGCAGTAATAGGATTAAGGAGGACCAGACACCTCTCTCTCTCTCTCTCTCTCTCTCTCTCTCTCTCTCTCTCTCTCTCTCTCTCTCTCTCTAGAATTCACAGAGATTTTACTGGCTAAACGTACCTTTCGTCCTCCTCCTCCTCCTCCTCCTCCTCCTCCTCCTCTCCCCCTCCTCCTCCTCCTCCTCCTCCTCCTCCTCCTCCTCCTCCTCCTCCTCCTCCTCCTCCTCCTCCTCCTCCTCCTCCTCCTCCTCCTCCTCCTTAGTAATTAGCACTTGCGAGGTGGAGCACAGGAAAGTTACATACTCTACTGAATATATTACGTGAACTGAATTGTTTTGACTAGAGGAAGAGGAGGAGGAGGAGGAGGAGGTGGATGAGGAGGAGGAGGAGGAGGTGGAGGAGGAGGAGGAATACCGTGAACACCAGGATACGGAGAAGGAAGAAGAGGAAGAGGTCAAGGAATGTCAAGGAAGAGGAGGGAGAAAGAGGAAGGGGAAGGTCAAAGAGGAGAAGATTATGGACAGAAAGACACAAAGGAACACAGTGGAAGGACAAACAGCTGCAGACGTGTTGGCCCTTTTGGGATTTACATGTGACTCATAATAAAGAGAGAGAGAGAGAGAGAGAGAGAGAGAGAGAGAGAGAGAGAGAGAGAGAGAGAGAGAGAGAGAGAGAGATGAAAGACCACAGATGAAAGACCTCTCTCTCTCTCTCTCTCTCTCTCTCTCTCTCTCTCTCTCTCTCTCACACACACACACACACACACACACACACACTGCGTAGTGTAGGGGTTTGCACGCTCAACTCACAATCGAGAGGCCCGGGTTCGAGTCCCGGTAAGCGGCCAGGCAAATGGGCAAACCTCTTAATGTGTGGCCCCTGTTCACCTAGCAGTAAATAGGTACGGGATGTAACCTGAGGGGCTGTGGCCTCGCTTTCCCGGTGTGTGTTGATGTGGTCTCAGTCCTACCCGAAGATCGGTCTATGAGCTCTGAGCTCGCTCCGTAATGGGGAAGACTGGCTGGGTGACCAGCAGACGACCGAAGTGAATTACACACACACACACACACACACACACACACACACACACTCCTGCAGTTCCCGTATCGTTAAAATTTCTCTCCATCACCACTTTCACCTTTTCCTCCTCCTCCTCCTCCTCCTCCTCCTCCTCCTCCTCCTCCTCCTCTCCTCCCACGCGGGTACAGGTGTGAGGGCCGTGGCAGGTGTGAGGTGTGAAAGAGTTACCGGATATTTTGTACTAGTTTTCCAGTCGTTCGTAAATGAGAGAGAGAGAGAGAGAGAGAGAGAGAGAGAGAGAGAGAGAGAGAGAGAGAGAGAGAGAGAGAGAGAGAGAGAGAGAGAGAGAGAGAGAGAGAGAGAGAGAGAGAGAGAGAGAGAGAGAGAGAGAGAGAGAGAGAGAGAGAGAGAGAGATTTTATTATATTTATTTTTATTATCACTATTTGTATTTTATTATTTTTTAGTCTTTTTTTTTTGTCTTTTTTTACTTAATGGCAAAGAAAGAATATTTTATTTTTTATCAGGTGAAGAACTTTTTTTTTTATTTTCCTTCCAATATAATTTCAATCGTTTTTCTCATATATCTTTTTCTTCTCCTCCTCCTCCTCCTCCTCTCCTCCTTCTCCTCCTCCTCCTCCTCCTCTCCTCCTCCTCCTCCTCCTTCTCCTCCTCCTCCTCCTCCTTCAAGGCTCTGTATTAGGACCAGTTCTTTTCATTGTCTATATTAATGATATTGATGAAGGAATTCTTGTAAAATAAGCAAATTCGCGGACGACACCAAAATAATGAGCAAAGTGACATCAACGTCACAATGGCAAGAACTACAGTGTGACTTAAATAAACTGACACGCTGGGCAGAAAAATGGCAAATGAAATTCAATATAGAAAAATGTAAAGTCCTACACATTGGAAGTAACAATGTACAAGCAAAATACGTAATGAGTAATGTACCTCTGGCAAGTGCTGAGAATGAAAAAGATCTTGGTGTTGTGGTGTCTAAAGATCTCAAGCCGAGCAAACACTGCACAGAAGCAGTAAAGAATGCAAATAAATTAGTTGGGTTCATTGGAAGAACCTTTGAATTTAAATCAGAAAAAGTTATCCTTACTTTATATAACTCATTGGTGCGTCCTCAGCTTGAATACTGTGTGCAGTTCTGGTCACCATATTACAGAAAAGACATTGAAAAACTGGAAAAGATCCAGCGTAGAGTGACCAAGATGATTCCGAGATTGAGAAACAAGCCGTATGAGGAACGACTGGAAGCATTAAATTTATTCAGCTTAACAAAGCGCAGGATAAGAGGAGACCTAATCGAAGTTTTCAAAATTTTCAGGGATACAACAACCTTGATGTAAATAAATATTTTACTATTGATCATTCCACCATAACAAGGAATAATGGATTTAAAATTACACCAAAACGCTTTAAAACCCACGAGGCAAAGCACTTTTTCTTTAATAGAATTGTTAACGTTTGGAATAAGCTTCCTTCAGAAATAGTAAACAGTACTTCCATTGCATCATTCAAAAACAAAATTGATAAATATTTAAAGAATAACCCCAACAAGCTCTCTTCTTGTCTGAATAATTAAACATTATATAAGTATGTCTATTATTTTGTGTAACTTTCTTATAGATAGATATGTAGAGTTCACCGTAGGCTGAATAATAGAATTTCCTTTCATCCTTTCCTGTGAAAATTCCATGTCAGTTTTTCCATACTGCATGGTACTTTTCCAAGCTATTTTCCATGCCAGCGAAAGCTGGAGGGAGTGGTGGGTGGGGAGGAGCCTTCTCCTGTACTGTCCTGTCTCTCTTATCTGTAGCCAGTTAGAAGTAGTTACCAAACAGCCTCGAAAGAAACCAACTGTCTGTTGCTGTTTGACTTTCCTTTGTATTCCTTTGTATTCCTCCTCCTCCTCCTCCTCCTCCTCCTCCTCCTCCTCCTCCTCCTCCTCCTCCTCTAAGATCCTCCTCTTCTAAGATGGCTACTCTTTTAAGCTGTCTCCTGATTCTCTCTCAAAATCTCTCTCTCTCTCTCTCTCTCTCTCTCTCTCTCTCTCTCTCTCTCTCTCTCTCTCTCTCTCTCTCTCTCTCTCTCTCTCTCTCTCTAATTGAAGTAACGCAATAAACGACATATGCATATTTTGGGGTCGTAAAAAAAGGATTTTGTTGGCGTTAATGAGGAGGAGGAGGAGGAGGAGGAGAAGGAGGAGGAGTGGACTATGGTAGCGAGTAAAAATATGTTGGAAATTCTAGGTGTGTGTGTGTGTGTGTGTGTGTGTGTGTGTGTGTGTGTGTGTGTGTGTGTGTGTGTGTGTGTGTGTGTGTGTGTGTGTGTGTGTGTGTGTGTGTGTGTGTGTGTGCTAAGTAAGGAGCTTAAGAAGACTTTCCACACAAGAGAAAATAATGAGAAATTCGAGATAATAATGTTTAGCTCTCTCTCTCTCTCTCTCTCTCTCTCTCTCTCTCTCTCTCTCTCTCTCTCTCTCTCTCTCTCTCTCTCTCTCTCTCTCTCTCTCTCTCTCTCTCTCTCTCTCTCTCTCTCTCTCTCTCTCTCTCTCTCTCTCTCTCTCTCTCTCTCTCTAATCCATTACTAAGTTTTGTTTCCTTTGTATATTTTCTTTGTAAACAATTTCTCTCTTTGCCTTCTTATTTTTCTTGTTGCTTATATTCTTCGTTTTCTTATCTTCTTCTTCTTTTCTTTTCTCCTCTTCTTCTTCTTCTTCTTCTTCTTCTTCTTCTTCTTCTTCTTCTTCTTCTTCTTCTTCTTCTTCTTCTTCTTCTTCTTCTTCTCCTCCTCCTCCTCTTCCTCCTCCTCCTCCTCCTCCGCCTCCTGCTGCTCCTGCTCTTCCTTCTCCTCCTCCTCCTGCTCCTCCTCCCCTCCTCCTCCTCCTCCTCCTCCTCCTTCTTTTTGTTGTTCTTCTTTTCTTCTTTCTCTCCTCTTTCTTTCTCAAATCTCACTTCATCTCCAACATCATTAGGTCTCCCAACATTCTCTCTCTCTCTCTCTCTCTCTCTCTCTCTCTCTCTCTCTCTCTCTCTCTCTCTCTCTCTGACGCATGAGAGAAAGGCAAAAAAAAAAAACACGAAAAAAACGAAAGAGATAAAAATAAAAACAAAGAGAAAAAGACGAATAACCAGATGTGCGCAATTCATTCTTGTTTTGTTTCATTCACGTCACTCTTCAATTTTTTTCAAGCCCTTCCCTAAAACCTACCCCCCTCCCCTTTAACAATGGCCACCCACTTCTACCCTTCCCTTGATTAGTCTGCTCTTTCGATCATCCTCTCTAGAAAATATGACCCCCTCGTTTAAAGCCCCAGCCGAAAACAGATAGCTTTGTTTGTCCCAGCCATCAGTATATCGCTTTATAATATTTTGTACCGGTATCCTCTTTACGTCTCTTATTTTCATTTTTTTTTATCTGAGTCACTAATGCGCATCTTTGTCACGGGCTCGGAGTATACCATTGTTTTTCCGATACTTCAATCAGGCGGTAATCGCGCTCCGGGATACTTGTAATTTGCGCGGTTTTGGTAATAGATGGCGCTGTCTTGTTTTTTGTAGATAGATGGTGTTGTATTGTGTTTTTCTGGCGATAGATGGCGCTGTATCATGTTTTTTTTTTTTCTGGCGATAGATGGCGCTGTCTCATGTTTGTTTTGTGGATAGATGATGTATTGTGTTTTTCTGGCGATAGATGGCGCTGTCTCATGTTTTTTGTAGATAGATGGTGTTTTATTGTGTTTTTCTGGCGATAGATGGCGCTGTCTCATGTTTTTTGCACCAACGAAGATATTCATAAACGAAGACAGTGTGTTTTCTGGTAGCCAAGAGAGGAGTCATGGTTCGGCAGTGTTGTGTCATTTGTTGCTTACTGTTCGTGTTGCATTCCCTTCAGTCACTGTGTAGATTGACTATCGGTCCCTTTAGTGTGTTGCTTCAGCGTTGAGAGGGAAATATTTTGCGTTTTACGACTATTTATGACTTCCTTCACGTGATTTGTTGGTTTTGTTTTTTTCCTATGGAGTAACTGGAGATTTACAGACGAAAGGTACAGTGGGGATCTCCAAGCGCACGTTCGAATTCTAGCTAAGGTCGGAGTGTAGGTTGGGCTTCCTCACTCGGGGTAACACTTCACAAATGGGTGGGCTCAGATAGGAAGTACCTCAAAAATACCTCCTTAAGCCCTTCAGTTTTGGGACATCTTCAGTTCTCATCTTCAGTTCAGGTATGATTAGACCATTTTATTTACATTAGGAAGGGTCTATGGAGGTCAAAAGATTAATGGCCAGAGTCTTCACTATTTTGATCCCCTACATCAGTGTTTGAACCTGTTTAAAATCACCAAATAGTATGCAGAATGAATACGAAAACGTGTCCTGGTACTGAAGAGATTAAACCCATTTCCGTGAAAACCACACATGATATACAAAAAGGGAAAAAAGAGAAAGATATGAGAAATAATAGGAAAGGAAGATCAGACAGACATTCTCTCTCATTCTCTCATTCTCTCTCTCTCTCTCTCTCTCTCTCTCTCTCTCTCTCTCTCTCTCTCTCTCTCTCTGACTCAGCTACAGTGTAATATTGACCCGCGAATAAGGAAAAAAGGTGCCGGGCAGAGACGCGCCCAACACACGGTTACAATTAGAGGACAAACAATACATGGGAAATTCGAGAAGGGTTTCGTGTTTGCTCTGTGGCGGCGGCGTGACGGGGCGGGGAAGGGAGTTAGAGGGAGGGGAAGTTGTAGGGGTGGTGTGGCGGTGCTGAAGAAACCTCTCAGTCTGCCCCGCCCCCCCATAAGTCGTACACAAATGGGGCGAGGAATGGACATCTCTGGTCAGACAGGACGTTTTGTTTTCTTTAGTTCCCCCTAGAGTGAGAAAGAAAATCGGGTGTGGCATGGAAGTGGAGGCTGAAGGAGTGGTTTTTATGAGTGAGTGAAGGAAGTTGGCTAATAAATGGCTAATAAAAGAAAGTACCTTGGAGAGATTTGACTGGGAGAGGCAAAGTGAGTGAGGGTAAGAAGAGATGTGACACGTAAAGGATGACTGACTAAAGATGGCAAGTAAAAAAAAGAAAGAATGGCAGAAAGACAGTAAGAGAGAACACAAACAATAGACAATAGAAAGCTTTAAAGAGAAATAATAAATACCGAACATGGAAGGGTAGAGATGTGAAATTAAAGAGATGACTGAATAAGAATGACAAGAAAAAAACAGTGACAAAAATACAGTAAGAGAGAACACAAACAATATACAATAAAATGATTTAAAGAGAAAAAAAAATACTGAACATGAGAGAGTAGAGGTGTGAAAATAAAGAGATGACTGAGCAAAGATGGCAAATGGGAAAGAAAGAAAGATTAGCAGAAAGACAGTAGAGAGAACACAAACAATAGATAATAGAAAGTTTTTAAAAAGAAGCGAGAAACACCGAACATGAAAGAGTAGAGGTGTGAATCGTAAGGGAAGACTGAGTAAGGATGGCGAGTGGGAAAGAAACAAAGAAGAAAAGACGAGTAACAGAAACACGATAGAGAGAACACAAAATGATACACAATACTGAACACTGAAGAGCAGAACTGCAAAAAAGCGACTGAGTAAAAGGAGAGCAGATGAAAAAAAAGAGAAGAAAAGAGTGACAAAAAGAGGAGAGAGAACACAAACAATACACAACTGAATACTTTAAAGAAAATAAAAAAAATACTGAACACGGAAGAGCAGAGGTGTGAAAAATAAAGAGAAGACTAAGTAAGAGATAGAGAAACAATAATAACAGAAAAAAAGGACAAGAAACAAACAATAACCAATAGAATACCTTAAAGAAAACTGAGAAATACTGAAAACTAAAGGATGACTAAAGGGAAACAAGAATGACAGAAAGACAGTAGAGGGAAAAAGAACAATAACGAATAGAATACCATAGAAGAAAAATGAAGAATTCTGACCACTAAAAGATGAGTGAGTAAGGGTGATGATAGTGATAGAAAAGCAAGAGTACTGATGGGTGATAGTGTGAGGTGTTGTCCCGAGCCATGGGGGAAGAAAGAGGCCACAGGACAGCTTTGTGTGGCTACAGTGGTGTGTGGGAGGAGGACAAGGGTAAGGGATGGCGTGCAAACATACAGGAAATGGTTCTGTGTTTTGTCTCCCTCGCTGGTGGAAATAAAGGAAAACATGTTGGGGAAATAGAAGGAAATTGAATGAGAGAAAAAGAAATTATTGTTAGGAAAAGAGTTTGAGGGAAAAGGAATGACGTGAAGGATAAGACGGCTGTTAGAAAAGTGTTGGGAATAAAAGGGAAAACTCGATATTTGATTAAGTGAAACAAATGAATGTGAATTTTAAAAGGAAAAAGAAAAATGAGTATAAAAAAAATGTTGGAATAAAAAAATAAAAAAAACTTAATAGATGATTAAGTAAAATGATAATAAAAATTGTTGAGAAGAATATTACGAAAAGCATTGGGATTGGATTGAAAGGGTTAAAAAAGTGTAAGGTAAAAGAGGTATTAGGAAAATCATCTACATACGTAAAAATGACAGAAAGAAATAAGTATAAGAGAGAAATAAGAAATAAATAAAAACAGGATAAAAAAATTTGAATGTTAGAGTCTTTTACGTAAACAGAAAAAGCGAAAAAAACAATTTGAATAAAATGAAAAAAAAAAAACAATTACTTTTCTCATTTCTCCTTTTTCTTCCTTTCTTTCCAGCTTTCCTATCTTTACTTTCCCACTACCTTAATTCATTTTTTCCCTTTCCTTTTTTTCTCTCTAGTTTTCCTATCTTTACTTTCCTTACTTCACATTTCCCAACACCAAACACACAACAAATACCCTCAATTTTTCCTTTTCTTCCTTTCTAACTCTTTACTAATACACCAACATCTATTAATTCCTTACGTTCATACACTCCCCTCGTAATCTTACCAAACATTAACCACAGAAACACAAACGGAATCTTAAACCAACAACGATAACAATAAGCACTTTACGGCAAGGCACGGCACGGCACAGCTTCCCACGCACACCTGCCTTACCTGTCCAGTACCTTTCCTCGCCCCCTCACCCGTCCAGCGGCATTTAATCACACAGCACTCCCTTCCCTACTGAGTTCGTGGGTGGATGCAATTAATTATTTGCAAATGGAAGTGTTCTCGTTTTCAATGTTCTTGTGTTCTCAAATGTGCGGGACAAGAGAAGGAGGAGGAGACGGAAGAGGACAAGAGGAGGAGGAGGAGGAGGAGGAGGAGGAGGAGGAGGAGGAGGAGGAGGAGGAGGAGGAAGAGTAGGAAGAGGAGGAGGGGTGAGTATACAGCAAGAGGAGTTATGAGCAAAGGTATCAGGTTTTAATGAGGTTTTCTCCTGAAGAACACAAATTTGCAAGGCTGCATTAGTATTGAGAAAGCAGGAGGAGGAGGAGGAGGAGGAGGAGGAGGAGGAGGAGGAGGAGGAGGAGGAGGAGGAGGAGGAGGAGGAGGAGGAGGAGGAGGAGGAGGAGGAGGAGGAGGAGGAGGAGGAGGAGGAGGAGGAGGAGGAGGAGGAGGAGGAGGAGGAGGAGGAGGAGGAGGAGGAGGAGGAGGAGGAGGAGGATGAGGAGGAGGAAGAAGAGAAGAAGTGGGAGTGCAAGGTTTATTAGAGGCAATATCTGTGTGTGTGTGTGTGTGTGTGTGTGTGTGTGTGTGTGTGTGTGTGTGTGTGTGTGTGTGTGTGTGTGTGTGTGTGTGTGTGTGTGTGTGTGTGTGTGTGTGTGTCGTCAGAGGAAGAACAAAGACATCTTCTACTTCGCTTATTCCGTGTCAAATTTCCGATATTAACTCATTTCCTTCATCTCCATCCCTCCTCTCTCCCTCTCTCCTTCTCTCCTTCCCTCTCTTCATCCTTCCCTCCCTCTATCCCTCCCTCTCTTCCTCTCTTGTCTCTTCGTCCTGGTACTGCCTTTTCCTCGTCTCCCCTTTCTCACCCCCCTTTCTCTCTTTCTTCCTCCCTTGGTTCCACTACCCTTCTGAACGCCTCCTCCTCCTCCTCCTCCTTCTCCTCCTCCTCCTCCTCCTCCATAAGCGGACTTTCCCTCGCTAAGTTTCATTAACTTCTGCCTCGCCTTCGTCAGAAATATTTCATCATAATCTCCCAATTTTTTTCACAACTAATTTTTTCGACCTCGAGATGTACTGAAGCGAAGGAAGGCTACACACACACACACACACACACACACTCGGTAGCTCAGTAGTTAGAGCGCTGGCTTCACAAGTCGGGTGGAGATATTTGGGTGTGTCTCCTTTCACGTGTAGCCCCTGTTCACATAGCAGTGAGTAGGTACGGGATGTAAATCGAGGAGTTGTGACCTTGTTGTCCCGGTGTGTGGTGTGTGCCTGGTCTCAGGCCTATCCGAAGATCGGAAATAACGAGCTCTGAGCTCGTTGCGTAGGGTAACGTCTGGCTGTCTCGTCAGAGACTGCAACAGATCAAACAGTGAAACACACACACACACACACACAAACAAAGAAGAATGAAGTCCTCTAGCGGGTCCCTGGCAAGAGTACTTCGTCAGGAGGCGGCCGAGAGTGTCGAGAAATAATAAAGAGAATGAGGACGTGATAAAGATTTTGGCCGATGTCTGAAGGAGGGATTGAGGGATAGCGCGTGGGAGCTGAGCAGGAAGGAAGGAAGGATGGATGGAATGATGGAAGGAAGGAGGAAAAGAAAGAAGGAAGAAAAGAATGCAGGAAGGATGGAAGGAAGGAAAAAAAGAAGGAAGGAAGAAAGGAAAGAAGGAAGAAATGAAGGAAAGAAGGAAGGAAGAATGGAAGTAATAAATCAGTGAATAGATAAAGAAAAGAGAGGAAAAGAAAAAAAAAGGCAAATGAACAAATAAATGTAAGAAGGAAGGATATTAAAAATATATAAAAGTAGAGCATCAATTTTGTAAAGCAATAAATCAGTGAATGGATAAGAGAAGAGAGGAAAGAAGAAAAATGAAAAAAAAATGAATGAGTAAATGTGAGAAGAAAGAAAATTAAGAAAAAAAAAGAGCATGGATTTAATAAAGTTTTGATTAATTAGTGAAAATTGTTGATAGATTGTTTAGCGGCTGGGGAAAAAAAATTGATGGAATAAAAAAAATAATGACTTTTTGACCTCAATATGTAAAAATAGATGGATAGAATGATCAGCTATACCATTTTCTTTATACTGAACGTCTTGGTATCTAAAATTTGAACATCTTACAAATATAAACAATAAACCTATACGAAATAAATAAATAAATAAATAAATGACACCAAACTCCCACTAAAAGCAATATTTCACTTTGACAAGCACACGATTTTTCTTGTGTAATATATGATGCAATAAATTTGTGTGTCACAGAGATGACTGTATATATATTTTAATCCCAAGATCCCCCCACCCTTTTATTTATCACAGACAAGTGCACTGCTACATTACCATCACTGCTAAAAGACAAAAAAAGCAATGACTCACTTCATCACCAGGCTGTCTAATAAAGCCAATACATATTCATCAAACTTGCATGGCTTAGAAAATAAAAATCTACAGTAGTAACAATGGTAGTAGTAGTAGTAGTAGTAGTAGTAGTAGTAGTAGTAGTAGTAGTAGTAGTAGTAGTAGTAGTAGTAGTAGTAGTAGTAGTAATTGTTGTTGCTGCTGTTATTGTTGTTGTTGTTGTTGTTGTTGTTGTTGTTGTTGTTGTTGTTGTTGTTCTTGTTATTGTTGTTGCTGCACATGAACAAACATAGGAAAGAGAGAAAATAAAACGGAGATAGCATCAGAAAACGACAGAGAGAGAGAGAGAGAGAGAGAGAGAGAGAGAGAGAGAGAGACAGACAGACAGACAAACAGAGAATGAATAAATGTATAACCACCACACTAGATCACTTCCTCCGACAAACTGAAGAGAAAAGTGTAGTGTTCAAGGTGATTCATGTCAGTTTGTCTCACTTGACATAATTCGTCCCATCATAAATGCAGGACGGGACGCTGGGATGGCTGGGGTGGGCGCTAACTCCCCGTGAACGCCGCCAGCCCGCGTGAAAATAAATGTAAATAGAGATGTTTTCGTGTTCCTCTCAATACATTAAACACGGAGTTGTGGAATGTAGCGGGTCAGAAAAAAGGTAGAGAAAAAAAATGATAAGTGTATATATATGTGAGTTAGGAAAGAGGCTTAGCTGGTGTGTGTGTGTGTGTGTGTGTGTGTGTGTGTGTGTGTGTGTGTGTGTGTGTGTGTGTGTGTGTGTAATAAGATATACAAAAAACATAAACTCAGCAAAAAGTTCCCTATGAAAAAGGGAAAAAGATCTCTAATATTTTACGGTGAAATTATGAAATCTATCCATAAAAAATAAATAGATAACAGCTAAGCAAATATGTGTGTGTGTGTGTGTGTGTGTGTGTGTGTGTGTGTGTGTGTGTGTGTGTGTGTGTGTGTGTGAGAGAGAGAGAGAGAGAGAGAGAGAGAGAGAGAGAGAGAGAGAGAGAGAGAGAGAGAGAGAGAGAGAAAATAACTTGACAGACAGATTGACGGGCTGATAAACGCACGCACGCACGCACCAACCCACATGCAGAAGGGTAGACACACACACACACACACACACACACACACACACACACACACAAGAGCTTGTCCTATCATTTGTGTGACTGTGTGTGTGTGTGTGTGTGTGTGTGTGTGTGTGTGTGTGTGTGTGTGTGTGTGTGTGTATTTATGTATCGCTCTTTGTAACTACTCTATATGCGTGTGTGTGTGTGTGTGTGTGTGTGTGTGTGTGTGTGTGTGTGTGTGTGTGTGTGTGTGTGTGTTTACGTATGTGTCTGTTTATCTTTATGTCTATCTGTCAACTAACTCTTTTTTCTTTTCTTACACCTGTCAATATGAAGGGGTCTACTTTTGTTACCCCTGAATTAACACACAACATAAGGTGCTCTGTAAGTGTGAAGGTTCGCCACTCCTTCACTGCACAGAGAGGAAACACAGACAGGAGAAGCGAGGCACAAAATATAAAAGCTGGAAACACCGCATCAGTTTACAATGAGGTGGGAGTAAAAAGATATTAGCAAGAAAGGGATGAGTAGGAACGAAAAACTCTCTCTCTCTCTCTCTCTCTCTCTCTCTCTCTCTCTCTCTCTCTCTCTCTGGGGAAGATCATTTGGAAAGATCACACACACTAAAATCTTTCTCCACGAAGCTTCTGAAACAAACAGAGCAATAATATCCTTTTCTCAGCACGAAAGATGCCCCCAAACCCCCACACGCCCCTTAACCACCCCTCTTTCACACCTCTATTACTTCTCTGTCGCCCCTGTCACCCCTCTCAACAACCACGCCTCCTCCCCCGGCTTTCCTCCCACACCGTTCAATCAACATATGTATTTTTGAGGAGTTTCCTGAGCTGGCGCCGCGCGTGGCTGTCCTAGTAGTCATTTTGCTGTCCCGTGGGAAGTATGAAGACGGGATGAGGATCTGACAGCGATGAATTATTTGAGGAGTGCAGGGAGTGGTGGTGTGGTGGCTGGTGGTGGCTGGTGATGGCTGGTGATGTGGAGAAGGTGGAGGAGGAAGATGGAGTGATGAAAGATGAAAGAGAAAAGAGTAAGGAGTAGGTGGAGTATGGTAAGGGATAGGAGGGTTGTAGTGGTGTGTGTGTGTGTGTGTGTGTGTGATTCACTGTTTGATCTGCTGCAGTCTCTGACAAGACAGCCAGACGTTACCCTACGGAACGAGCTCAGAGCTCATTATTTCCGATCTTCGGATAGGCCTGAGACCAGGCACACACCACACACCGGGACAACAAGGTCACAACTTCTCGATTTAAATCCCGTACCTACTCACTGCTAGGTGAACAGGGGCTACACGTGAAAGGAGACACACCCAAATATCTCCACCCGGCCGGGGAATCGAACCCCGGTCATCTGGCTTGTGAAGCCAGCGCTCTGACCACTAAGCTACCGGGCCGTGTGTGTGTGTGTGTGTGTGTGTGTGTGTGTGTGTGTGTGTGTGTGTGTGTGTGTGTGGAGGAGCGCGAAGGTGATAAAGAAACAAAGATTTGCGAGAAGATAAAATGAATGAGTTTCATGATTCTTAGAAGAGTGAGTGAGTGAGTGACTGATTGACTAACTGAATAGCTGACTGACTGACTGAATAAGCGAGTGACACTGAGCGAGAGAGAACAAAAGTGAGATTCGCAAAAGAATTAGACGAGAAAAAAAAGACTCGGGCCAGAAAAGACACAAAGAGAAATAAATACAACTTGAAACATTAAAAAAAAGAGAAAATAGAGAAAAAGAGGAACCAAGGATGAACACACAAATAAAGCTTAGAGCAACGAAAAAAAAGAGAAGGAGAAAGAGAAAGAGAAAAGAAACTAAGGATGGACACACAAACACGCAAAGTAAGAACAAATCCTGCAGCATACCAGTTCACTAACCACTCACGAGACAACTGATAACAAGAACACACAAACTAATCTAAATGGAGGCATACATACGAAGGTCAGTAAAATCGATAAAGGCTCCTCACATGACCACCCTTATCTCCTTATCTCTACTCACAGATACCGCTAAGGAGAGCAAACAAGAAGATAAGAGAGATAGAAATAAACCCTTACCTACTTCAGTATTTCAACCACGGGAAGGTGACGAGAAGCAGGTGGTAATTGACTCACACCTTCACTCACCTGCAATGAAAAAAAAATACAGATGAAAAGCTACAAAATATTAACAAAAATTACCGTTGATGAGAGGAAAGGCGATAAGTGTTCATAATCTTCTACACCTGAGGGAATGTTTGTATTTACCTGCTGAGGGGAGAGGGCGGGGAAGGAGGGGGAGTTAATGATAGGTGAGTGAGAGAGGTGGGGAGAGGTCGGGTAGGGTTGGATAGGGGAAGGCAAAGAGGTTGGAATATCGAGTGAAAGAAAGTAGAAAGGCGTAACAGGAAGGGGAAAAAAAGAAAGGGAGAAGAATCATAGGTAAAAAATGAAACTAAAAGAAGGAAAGGAATGAAAAGAAAAGGAGATTAGAAATGGGAAAGAGGAAAGGAAAGTGGAAATACAGAATGAGTGAAAGAGAGACAGAGATGAAAGAAGAAGAAAATGAAGAGAAGAAACGGATTAAAGAAGAAAAACATTAGATGAATAAGAGAGTACAAGAGAAAGGATAAGGACAAGAAGA
>NC_059303.1:7387859-7417859 GCF_017591435.1 Portunus trituberculatus
TAACCAAAAAAAACAAGAATTTAAAGTAACAATATAAAATCAAAGACAAAAAAGTAAAAAAAAAAAAAAAAAAAGCACGGCCAACATATCCCTTTAACTGACCTTCAATAGAAAATGGAATGCAGGGAACTTGAAAAAATATATAAAAAGGAAAGAAAAAAACACAAGTAAATAAAAGTAAATTAATACAGGCTTTGTTTTGTTTTCTTTCATTTCGTTTTTTTTTTTTTTTGTAACCACTTCACTATTGTATTCCTTTATTTTTGTTTCTCTCTCTCCTACTGTTTATCTTTGTTTGTTTTGTTTTTTCACCGTTACAACCAAACGAGGTGATTCAATACACAACAATAACAACAACAATAAAAAACATCAACATTAACAACAACAACAACAACAACAAGAGCAATAACAACAACAACAACACAACAACATCAACATCAACATCATCATCATCATCACCAACAACAACAACAAAATAAACCAACCACCACCACCAACACCACCAACAACAACAACAACAACACCAAAAACAACAAGACAACAACAACAACAACAACAACAACAACAAGAGCACCACCACCAACAACAACAAGAACACTAACAACAACAACAACAAAAACAACAAGACAACAACAACAACAACAACAAGAGCACCACCACCACCAACAACAAGAACACTAACAACAACAACAACAAAACAAGAACAACAACAACAACTAAAGACACTGAGGGTTTTTGGGGGGAATAACATAAAAGGACCAGTTATTTTTCTTCTATTGTGGGATTTTTAGGGTGAGGATTTGGAAAAGAGGATTTGGCCTATAGATAGATTTTTAGTCGAAATACAATGTCTCTCTCTCTCTCTCTCTCTCTCTCTCTCTCTCTCTCTCTCTCTCTCTCTCTCTCTCTCTCTCTCTCTCTCTCTCTCTCTCTCTCTCTCTCTCTCTCTCTCTCTCTCTGAACACCTCCTATCATACATTACCTTCCTCTTATCTTTACTTTATTTACCTACCTCTCTTTTATTATCAATTTACCTGCTTATTTCTGCCTTCTTTTTATTAGTCTATCCTTTTAACACGCGTCCTTGAAACACACACACACACACACACACACACACACACACACACACACACACACACACACACACACAATTTTGGCGATACAACAAACAAGTTTTCAATCAACGGCACTCTGAGATTACAAAGACAAAAGACTTCAAAGGAATGTAGAATTAGTTATGCACACACACACACACACACACACACACACACACACACACAGAGAGAGAGAGAGAGAGAGAGAGAGTATTGTTCTGGTCCATGCAGGTAATTAGATAACTAAATGAGTGAATTAATTAGGTAAGTTACTGAAGGGTAGAAAAAAGTTAGGGTTATGTTCATGACGGGTCCTTTTTTATCCATTCTCTAATCTTGTATCTTCTCCTCCTCCTCTTCCTTCTCCTGCTATTCATCTTCTTCATTTCCTTCTACTTCTTCATCTTCTCATTCTTACTCTTTCAACGTCACCTTCTACCCTCTATAGAGCCAAAAACTTAACAAGAGTAAATCATATCTTCTCCTCCTCCTCCTCCTCCTCCTCCTCCTCCTCTTCCTGTTCTTTATCTTCTTTTCCTTCTACTTCTTCATCTTCTCATTCTTTTTTTTTCTCCACCATATACTTACTCTCTATAAAGCTAACATTTTAATTAAGTACGTGACTGACTCACTGACTGAATGACTCACTGACTGATTGACTGACTGGCTGACTAACTAACTGGCTGACTAACTGACTGACTGATTGACTGACTGACTGACTGATTTACCGACTGACTGACTGATTGGCTGACCTACTGACTGACTTACTAACTGAATGATTCGCTGACAGACTGACTAACTGACTGACTTACTGACTGATTGACTTCACTGACTGGCTTACTGCCTGCCTGACTGACTGACTGACAAAAAGTAACTATCTCTAACAGTGCACTTAAAAAATATACACTGTGCATTTAACTTAATATTTTCTCATCTCATTCCATTTTCCTCTTTCTTTCTACTTTAAACCTCTCCAGTTATCCTCCCCTTCATTCCCAACCAGTGTCTCTTTCCCTCCCTCTTCCCTATTTTGTCAACCTCTCCTCTCCCCTCTCCCTATCCACACAATTAGCTTTCCCCTCTCCACAACACGGTCCTTCCCCTCTTCCCACCATTCTCATCTACTCCCCTGTACCAATGCATCCCATCCTTCTCTTAATACAGTTCACTCCTATACAAATACAGGCTTGTCTATGAAAGCTTCTCTTCTCTTATGTTCTCGCTGCCATCCTCCTTTCATTTAGTCTCTAAGCTATACATTGCAAAGTTCTCCTGTCGTGTTCTTCTGCCTCTTCCTCTTCCCGTCTCTTCTATAATTCTTTTGTCTTTAAATTGAGTACTGATTTCTTGTATCTTCTTCACACCTCTTCTTCTTCCCGTCCATGTTCTGAGTCACTCCTCTTGCCTCTTCCCGTCTCTTTTCCAATCTTCTCGTCGTTGAATTGAATACTGATTCCTGTCTTTTTTAGTCATTCCGTTTTCAATATTTTAGCTTCCTTTTCCTCCCGTCCTTATTCTGAATCCCTCCTTCTGCCTCCTCCTGTCTCTTCTCCAATCCTCTCGTTCTTAAATGGAGCGCTTATTCCCGTCTCTTCTTCAGTCCTCGTGCTTTTAAATCCAGCTTTTTCACACTTTTTTCTTCTTCCCGTTCCTATTCTGTGTTCCTCCAGCCTCCTCCCGTCTTTTCTCCAGTCCTCTTATCCTTAAATTGAGTACTTATTCCGTCTCTTTCTTAGTCATCCCGTCTTCAAATCCAGCTTTTTCACACCTATTCTTCTTCCCGTCTCTATTCTAAGTCCCTCCTCCCTCTTACCTCCTCCCGTCCCTTTCTCAGTCCTCCCGTCTTCAAACTCAGTCTCTTCACACCTTATCCACAATCTTCCCGTCCATAAACTGAGTCCCTCCATCCTTCTTACTTCTTTCCTTCCTCCTCCCGCCTCCTCTCGCCTCTTCCCGCCTCCTCCCTGTGCACTGCCCGCCGCGTCTATGCAAGTGATGTTCAAACCGTGAAATAGGAAGACGTAGCTAACCTCCATCACGTCACTCGCAGCTGTCCCTCCTGGAGATGAACCGTCCGTCAAGCTGCTACTGACGGAGACCTGACGAAGGGAGGATGGGAGAACACTCTACCTGCCGAACGTCTTACTAGATTGTTGTTGTCATTCTGTCTCTTGTTTTCCTTGTTTTATTTTATCTTGTCTTTATTTTGCTTTGAGTTTTGTTTTTGTTGCTTATTTGTTTCCATCTGCTACTGACGAAGACCTGACGAGGGCGAGGGGAAGGGAAAGACTACCTGCCGAACGCCTTGCTAGATTGTTTTCGTCATTCTGTCTTCTTCCTTGTTTTATTTTGTCTATTTGTCTTTATTTTGCTTTGATATTGTTTTTGTTGCTTATTTGCTTCCATTTGCTACTAACGTTTTCTTTTTTTTTTGTCATTTTGTCTCTGATTTCCTTGTTTATATCGTCTATTTGCCTTAATTTTGTCTTCTGCTTTTGTCCCCGTTGCTTATATGTCTCCCTGTCTCTTGTGTTTAATCATTTCTATGTGTTTGTCCGTCTGCCTGTCCTCTCTTCCCTCTTCCTCCCAACACACACACACACACACACACACACACACACACACACACACACACACACACACACACACACACACACACACACACACACACACACACACACACATACACACACACACACACACAAGGCCAGGACCATTACACCGTGACCTTCAGAAGCGAACTGGGGCATAAAACAAAAGAAGAAAAGAGAAAAATATTCGTAGCACACACTGTAAAATATGAAGAAGAAATTGCCACTCGAAAGACAGCAAATAATTCTCTTTTTCAAATGCAGAGGCGAAGTTCACAAGGTTACGAGGCTCAGGAACTTAAAGAAAGGGTATTTATTTACATGTTTACGTGTTGCTGGGGGAGAGAGAGAGAGAGAGAGAGAGAGAGAGAGAGAGAGAGAGAGAGAGAGAGAGAGAGAGAGAGAGAGAGAGAGAGAGAGAGAGAGAGAGAGAGAGAGAGAGAGAGACAGACAGACAGACAGACAGACAGACAGACAGACAGACAGAGAAAGAGACAGAGAAACAGAAAAAGAAACAGACAAACAGACTGACACACAGACAAATAAATAAACAAACAAATAGCCAAACAAACAGAGACCAACACAAAACATTACCAAACATTAATTACCCTAAAAAAACTAAAAAACCAAAGAAAAGAGAACAATGAAAGAGAGAGAGAGAGAGAGAGAGAGAGAGAGAGAGAGAGAGAGAGAGAGAGAGAGAGAGAGAGAGAGAGAGAGAGAGAGAGAGAGAGAGAGAGAGAGAGAGAGAGAGAGAGAGAGAGAGAGAGAGAGAGAGAGAGAGAGAGAGAGAGAGAGAGAAGAGAGAGAGAGAGAGAGAGAGAGAGAGAGAGAGAGAGAGAGAGAGAGAGAGAGAGAGAGAGAGAGAGAGAGAGAGAGAGAGAGAGAGAGAGAGAGAGAGAGAGAGAGAGAGAGAGAGAGAGAGAGAGAGAGAGAGAGAGAGAGAGAGAGAGTACACAGCCAACCATAACACACACTAAAATATTCTACCACCCATTCCTTCCTCGTTCCATCTCCTTTATTCTCGCAGCCTCGCATTGTGGCACGCGACACCAATCACTCTCAACGCACAGCAGGGAATACACGCCAATAACTTGCACCAATAAAGCTGTAACGTTAATATTCCTACACGTGCAAATAGACGATTTTTCTTTGATTATCTAGAAGCTGTAAGTCAAAACATTAAGCCATAGAGCACCGTGATGCGTTTTTATATTCATTCTGCTTACTATTTGGTGATTTTGTATAGCTTCAGAATCTTATATGGAGATTAAAATAGTGAAGAGTTTGGATAATAATCTTTTGACCTCCATAGACACTTCCTAATGCAAATAAGATCTTCTAATCACACCTAATTGCCATGGTAAAAATGCGTCTTAGTACTAAAGGGGTTAAGGCATATAGATTCGTGTTGCTTCACATTAACTAAATAAAATGATGTGAAGGAAATTTAGGGTATGATTAAAAAAAAAACTTGTGATCAAAAAGATTCCTGTGATAAATAAAATGAGCAAGGGATTAAAATGTTAGTGCTTGTAATCCTGCTCTTATTTACTATAATCGCAATTGAAATCAAGTGGCGTGTTTAAATTGCCACAACCATTCATAGAGTTAATTGATGCAGACATAACAATACGTATGATCAATGCACCGTGACGAATTACATTAATAGCAGTAATAATGATACGCTTTTCTCTATACACAACAATTCCCAGCACTCAAAGGACGGTAAAAGGATGGACAGAATCGTCACAGTCACACAGATGAGAGAAAAGGGATTCAAAGAACAGATTTTTTTTTTTTTTGCTCAGAGTCAGTATGATCTCTGAAGAAACATCCTGGAGTGGTTTGTGATTCCTGAACGTTGTGCCAAGAGTAAGAGTGATGGCAAACAGACAGTACACCAACCTACCACATCACCAAAACTGCGTCTCTCAGAAAAGTGATTCAAAGTACAGATTTGTTTTGCTCCCACTCAATATAATCTGTAAGGAAATATTCTAGAGTGGTTTGTGATTCCTGAACGCTGTGTCAAGTAACGGCATAAGGGAAGAGAAATACACATTGCCTCAAGCTACCATTTCACCAAACCAGCACCTCTGACTAACGTGATTCAAAGTACAGATTTTCATTTAATCTTGAAACATTGGAGTGGCATTCGAAGGCTGTGTCAGATAAGAATACAAGTGCCTCAGCTACCACATAACTGTACAAAGTACAGATTTTCATTTCTTGTTAGGGCACGATTGGCGTAGTGTAGATAACTGTACACTTAATCTAATGAAAACCTAGCTGTGTTTATGTTAACGCCTCTGAGAAAACAGTGTGAGAGAGTCCGTGAACTCATAACTTTTGTACCTCAGCTGCTGCTCAGAACAAACTACAGTGACGCTAACATTCTCCCAATCAGTATAACCTCTAAAGAAACATCCTGGAGTGGTGATTCGTGGACGCTGTGCCAAGTAAGAGTATAAAGGAAGAGAAATAGACAGTGCATCAATCTACCAAATCACTATAGAACAGCAACCTTGAGTAAAATTATTCAAAGTAAACATTTCTTTTTTCACCCAGCCAGTATAATCTCTAATTAAACATCCTGGAGTGGTTTGTGATTCCTGAACAATGTGCCACGTAACAGTATAAGGGAAGAGAAACAGAAAGTGCCTTAATCTAACATCTCACCAACGCAACGCCCCTCAGTTCTTAGAAAGGTCAAGAGGGGCCGAACCGAGCCGAGCCGAGCATTTCCCGCAACACAAACACGGGCGGAAGGGAAAGTTACCAGAACAGGGACGCCTCAAGACTCCTCGTCGCTGAACCCAAACAAACCACAAACGCAGGAACAATCAAGTAAACAAGGAGGGGTGATACGATATTTTGACTACAAACACACGACATGTACACTCATAAATCAAAGGCGTGATAAGATTTCGGTACTACAAACTCTACACCACACCTCCATTACTCAAAACCTCAAGATGAAGACTCACGTATTTTTAAGAGTGTTTCTATAGTTCTATTGAGAGAAGATCATAGTTTCCACATTCTTAACAGTCGAAACACTCTTGGAAACTCGTCTAATCATCTTTGTGGCCTTTGAAAATAGTCGTAGTGAGAGATCAAAGCGTTTCAGAATACAGATTTCATGTTGCAAGCTAGATTGAATGCAATAAAGGCAATTTGGTACTTTTATACTGAGATGTAAAGGGAAGGAAGAGAGAAATAACTGATAAGAAAAGAAAGAAAAAAAAAGAATGGGAGGAAATCAGAGAGAAAAATCATACGTGAATTTGATACTAAGTGAGTTTTTGAACAGAAGGAGGCAGGAAAAGTTTATTTGAAGCTCCTGAAGTATCGTGAAGACTCACAGACGAAGGGACGAGTCGCCTCCTGGTGTATCTGAAGTTTCTCCCACTGGCAGGTGAGAGAAAAAGAAGAAAAAATTGAGGAAACGAGGAAAAGCGGAAGGGACATTTGATCAGAAGTTTTTTGAGTGGATGAAAAGGAAGGAAAAAGGAAGCAGGTTAGAGGAAAGAGTAGGGATAAAAGGAAATGGAAAGGGTCGTTTGCTATTTGAAGTGTTATAAAAAATGGAAAAGATGAAAAATTAGAAGCACAAGAAAATTTTAAAAAACCAGAAAGAAAACGAACAATTACTCTCAGAAACATTTTAAAAGAGAGGAAAAGGAGATGAAGAAAAAATAAAGTAGGTTGAATCATTTGTCTTCATAATTCACATTCCTATTATATATTCGAGGCTGAAACCGTCAAGGGGATACAAAAAAAATTCATATTAAAACACTTGGAAATTATTACATTCCTTCATGCATTTTTTATGAGCTTATTGCAACTCGTGAGGAGAAAACAGATGTCAAGAGAATGAAAAATTATTATACGTAGGGGAAAGTTGAGAATGCTACGAGAGAGAGAGAGAGAGAGAGAGAGAGAGAGAGAGAGAGAGAGAGAGAGAGAGAGAGAGAGAATAAAAACTATCCAGACAAAGACATAAACAGACAGACAGAAAGAAACACAGATACAGAAAAAATAGAAAACAAGAAAAAAATGAAAGAAACCAGAAAACACAAATCACAGAGTTAAAGAAAACGAAAAGAAAACAAAAAAGAAGAAAAAAACAGACGAAAATAAAAAAAAATACTAACCCACACACACACACACACACACACACACACACACACGCACACTTACATAAACAGACACATAGATAGACATACAAACCTAACTAAACCTTGCCTCAATAACCCCTTGCTTTTACCTTTAAACGCTCAGGTATCGCACGTTAATTAAGGCAAGGATTATTTGATTTAACACCTGTCTGATGTTACCTGTGGCCCCCTCGTGACTACCTGTCTTTTACGTCCCACTCACAGGCTCTCATAGGGACTTTTAGAAGGCAGGCAATCAAGAGGGGAAAGAAAATATATAGGGCATGAGTGACTGCGTGTGTGTTTGAGTATGTTTGTGTGTGTATGTGCGTGTATGTGTGAGTTTCAGGTGTCAAGTTGTAAATTAAGTTGGTTTTCGCGATTACCTGTGCTGTGATTAAGAGCATTAGGACCATTTCTTGTTTTTATTGACCATTTAGAAAGCTGGTAGTATGCATTTCGTGGGCAAGTGGCCAGTTGGTTTGTGAGTGTGTGTGTTGGTGTGTTGGTGTGTGGTGGTGAGTGTGGTGTGTTTGGGTGATGATTAGAGTGAAGAGTGAACAAGTGACGGTGATGACTGTGGTGGTGATGGTGGTGAGCGAACGTGAGATGGGGAAAGTGTGGTGAGTCTTTTGGTGGTGATGGTGAGCTGTGAGTAAGAGTGATGGTATTAATGTGGTGGTGGTGAATACTGGAATGAATTGTATAGTTTGAGGATAATCAGTGGGGATGAAATTAGTAGTGATAATAATGGTGAAATAGGTGAATCTCTCTCTCTCTCTCTCTCTCTCTCTCTCTCTCTCTCTCTCGATGTCCAGGTAAAAGGAAAAAAAATTACACCAATCTGATTCGATCCCAGTATCAAGATGTATCCAATTCTCAAAGACTCACGAAGGTTGACCCATCTTTATTTCCCTAGTGGAGGAGGCCAGTCAGAATTGTGTACCCACGTGTTCTGAAGATCCTTTGTGTTTCTGACAGCCTTACTTTTTGCTTCCTCTTACGCCTCTTCCCTCCTTCCTTTAAACTCAATAAGCGAGAGGACTAAGATTTTTGTTTCAGTACTCGTGTGTGTGTGTGTGTGTGTGTGTGTGTGTGTGTGTGTGTGTGTGTGTGTGTGTGTGTGTGTGTGTGTGTGTGTGTTATTATATCCTTCATCTTGTTTAGTGTTCTCTTAATATATCTTACCTCTCTCTCTCTCTCTCTCTCTCTCTCTCTCTCTCTCTCTCTCTCTCTCTCTCTCTCTCTTCTCTCTCTCTCTTGTTATCTACCTCCAGTCTTATTCTTCCTCTTTCCTGCTTCTTCTTACTTTCCTCTTCCTTCAAATTCAAACATCCATATCCATTTTTATGTGTATTTCTCTTGTTCTTATCTACTTTTACTCCTCTTTCTTACTTTTTCATTCCACAACACATTCCAGTACTTTCATTGCCTCTTCCTCTTGTTTTTCTTGCTTTTTTCATGTTATATGTCTTTAGTACTCTTGATCCTCTTAGTGCTCTTCCCAGCGCCATCCATCACACGGTATACTCTTTTCTATTTCCTCTTTAAATTTTACTGCCCCCTAATGTCCTGTTTTTTTTTTTTTTTTTTTTTTTTTGTCCTCAACGCTATGATAAATGTTTTCCTGTTTATTTCATGCTTTTCCTCTTCTTCTTCTTCCTCTCCCTCCTCCTCTTCTTCCTCCTCCTCCTTTTCCTCCAGCTTCTACATTTCCTTCTTATCTTCTTTTCATCACATATATGTATTTCTTTATACTCGTTTTCTTTTTTCGTCTTCTCCCTCTTCCTTCTTTCGTTTTCCTATGATTCCTTATTCTGTTACACTTCCTCCTCTTCCTCTTTCTTCTTCTTGTTGTTCTTGTTCTTCTTTTTGTTCTTGTTATTCTTGTTTTTGTTCTTCTTGTTCTTGTTCTCCTTGTCCTTGTACTTCTTCTTCATCTTTTTCTTCTTTCTCTTCTGTTTCTAATCGTCATGTAGTAAAATGAAAATAAAGACTTTAAAAAAAGAAAGAGGAATGAAAAGAAGAAAAGGAACAAGAACAGCAACAAAAAGTAAAAGAAGGTGAGGAGGAAGAGGAAGAGACACAGAAGAGGGGAAGGAGAAAGAAGAGAAGGAGGAGGAGGAGAAGGAGGAGGTAAAAGAGAAGGAGGGTGAGGGAGAAAGAAAGAAGGAACGAAAAGAAGAACATGATCAAGAACAAAACAAAAAAAGTAGAACAAGAAGAAAAGGAAGAGGAAATGGACGAGGAGGAGGAGGAAGAGGAGGAAGAGGAGCAGGAGCAGAAGGAGGATTAGGAGCAGAAGGAGGAGGAGGAAGGGGGAGACCAGCAGAGAGGACGGAGAAGGAAAGATGGATTTGAAATTGAATCTAAACCAACACATTGGATTAGAAAACGTGAACCAGTATCAGATTGCCATACATGTGACTTTCAACCACCGCCTCTCCAACAAACCTGACTGTCCCTCAAACACACCTGACTCTACCCTTCAAACACACCTAACTCTACCCTTCAAACACACCTGACTCTGCCTCTTGAGCACACCTGACTCTGCCCTTCAACACACCTGACTCTGCTCCTCCAACACACCACACATCTGACTGCCCCTCCAACACACCTGACTGCTCCAACACACCATGCTACACTCTAAACACTTGACTGCCTCTCTAAACACACCTGACTCTGCCCCTACTCTCTACACACCTGACCCTATCCCTCTAGCACACCTGTCTCTGCCCTCTAACGCATCTGACTGCCTTTCCAACACACCTGACTCTGCTTTTCCAATACACCTTGCTACCTTCTACACACCTGACTATTATCACTCCTCATCTGTATACCTGATCTTTACACACCTGAAATTTTACCTCCAAACACCTGAATGCCACGTTTCCTCCCATATATTTGACCTTACCATCAACACACCTGTCTCTTTTCTTTCTATACCTGTCTATATCATCACACCTGACCATTTACACACCTGTCTGTCGGCCACCCAAACGTGACTCCCCTTAAGCTTTTCTATACCTGTCTGTCCCCTCGTATATCCATCTATTTCCTCTTCCCCACACACTTGTTTCTCGTTCACACACCTGGTTCCCCTCTCCCTCTCTCTCTCTCTCTCTCTCTCTCTCTCTCTCTCTCTCTCTCTCTCTCACACGCACACCTGGCCACCCCTTCCAGCCCACACATTTGATCTTCCCTCTATACATCTGTCTGTTCCCTCTCCCTCTCCCTCTCTTCTCCCCTCTCAAAACCCCTCTACGCCTTCTCTATCTTCCCTCATGTCTCCCCTTCATCTCTCTCTCTCTCTCTCTCTCTCTCTCTCTCTCTCTCTCTCTCTCTCTCTCTCTCTCTCTCTCTCTCTCTCTCTCTCTCATTCTGACTTATCCTAGATCTCTTTCCCCCTTCCTTTCAAACGTAATTTATTTTCCTTCTCTTTTCCTCCCCTTTTCTCTCCCTTCCCTTGCCCTCTTCGGTCAAACAAAACTAATCTACACACTTGAGCCTCTAAATACGTATCTCTTATTAGCTGGCACACAAAATTCCTACAAAACGTGAGCAGAGACTAAAGCATGAAGTAAGAGGCGTTGCTGTACACTAACGCCATCTAGGAACTGAATATTTTACTATGGCCAGTATCTATAAACGCTGGCCTCTCTCACCATGACTGTTTTCAAAAGCCACAGACATGACTAGCCGGGTTTTCAAGACTGTTTCTCATGTTAATAACGTAGAAATCTTGTTAATTTATCACTAAGACTATAAAAACAGTCATAAAAGTGAGTAACATTTACTTATTAGACCCGCATTCAGAAACGCTTTGCTCTCTCTCATAACGAGTATTTTCAGAGGCCACAGACTTTTCTCCTGTTAAAACATCCTTAAAAGCGAGTGTCACTTACTAGATAGGATGATATTCAAAAACGCTTTGCTCTTTCGCAACGAATATTTTCAAAAGCCACAGAGATGACTAGCCTGGTTCTAGAGACTAAATCTCCTGTTAATAATATAGAAATCTTGTTTAATCAGTCACTAGAGCCATAAAAACTTAGTTAAGTACCCATGTAACTTAATTAGAACCTTTTTAAAGTAGAAGTGTAGAGAGGAAGCGTTTAGGATACAGTCTTACTACGAAGTCGAAGGTCGGTATATTAAAATAGGACACAGGAGTTACACACGTGAATGCCGCTCGTTGCTTGTGACACTGTTGATATTGTATAACATTAAATGTTTGCCTCCAATAAAAGGTAATAGGCAGCGTTGCAAAATATCGCCCAAAATGAAAATATTGTGATGTGCTCGTAACTCAGGCAATACACCTTTCGATATTAAAGCTTCGGGTGTGCACTTTTCATAATTTCCATTTTTCTATCAGTACACAACTGCGCAATTTCGGGAACAGTAATATATTAGCTTATGAAATCATGTTATCCTCCTCTCCTCTCTTCGCCCCCTCTCTCTCCACATAGTTTTTTTTTTTTTATCACTAATCCTCGGACATTTTATTTAAGAAGTTTACGTAGGAGGAAAAAAAAAAAAGCAAGGTTCTGAAGTTTGCTGGACGGGAAGAAGACTTAATTGGCTGCCAGGAAATGCAACTTCAAGAAGCGGTCGATCAAGGGTGTTTGGAGAGATGTAACGGGAGGGTGGGAGTGAGGGAGGGAGGGAGAAAGAGAGACAGAGAGAAGGAGAGGGAATACGAAGGGAGAGAGGAAAGGAAGGTGAGAAAGAGAAGATGAGAGAGAGAGAGAGAGAGAGAGAGAGAGAGAGAGAGAGAGAGAGAGAGAGAGAGAGAGAGAGAGAGAGAGAGAGAGAGAGAGAGAGAGAGAGAGAGAGAGAGAGAGAGAGAGAGAGAGAGAGAGAGAGAGAGAGAGAGAGAGAGAGAGAGAGAGAGAGAGAGAGAGAGAGAGAGAGAGAGAGAGAGATGGAGTTTCTCATGTGCAATATCAAATATGTTAGGAACGTGTTATGAGCAAATTTGTAAGGGATTTTTCTTCTTATGTCTGATAGCGAGTTTGTATATCTGTCTGTCTGTCTGTTCGTCTCTCTCTCTCTCTCTCTCTCTCTCTCTCTCTCTCTCTCTCTCTCTCTCTCCCTCAAAATCTTTCATCTCTATACCACATATCACTTTATTTCCTCTTCTTGGACCACTACCACCACCACCACCACCACCACCACCTCTCAACACACACCAAGTAACACACCACTGACTGAACACACCTAACGCAATGAGTGAACTTAACCTGCAAAATAGCCCTCAAATAACTCCTAAATCTAAATGGGGCATGAAAAACAATGAAAAGTGAAGGTAAGCAAATGTAAGTATGTAAAGTCCCTTCTTTGTGGAGAGACGGCAAGCAGAACCCAATGAGGCGTTCAATGATTCAGCGACAGACATAATTTAAGGTTTTCTCTCCCCAGTTCCCTCCACAACTCTCATCCCTAGTCCCCTCCCCAGTCCCTTCTCCATCTCTTGTCCCCAGCTTCAGTCACAACCTCCGTCACCAGCCTCCTCCTCATCCTTCCTCCCCAGCTCTTGTCATCAGTCCCCTCCACAGCCGCCTCCTCATCCTCCCGTCCCGAGTTTCCGTTACCAGCCCTCTCCCCAATCCCTTGTCCAGCCCCCTCCTCAGCCGCCTCACTGCAGCCTGGCTTCAGTAAACATCCTTCTCCACTCTTTGCCTTCCCTATGATGGCTGGGTCTCGGAGTTCGCTGTTGAGTTATTACATCGAGTGTGTGTGTGTGTGTGTGTGTGTGTGTGTGTGTGTGTGTGTGTGTGTGTGTGTGTGTGTGTGTGTGTGTGTGTTTTTTTTTTTTTTTTTTTTGTTACGAAAATAGGGTCTCTGTTCTAAGGTAAATACATAAAGGGGCTAAAAAAAAAAGTCTTATTGAAACAGTATAGCCAGAAAAAAAACTATCCAGATTTTGAAAGGTGTTGATAAAGTATTCGTTCTTCCTATTTTCTGACAGCGAATCAGAAAATGGGAGTGTCAACTTTTACTCTACTCTACCTGTATTTACATTCCAAAGGTTAACTCTATGAAAGCTGCAGCCATTCCGTATGTTGGACAAAATCGTCTACAAGTTTGCTGTGTTGTGGCTCAAACAATTTTGCTCCCAGTACTTTTATTTTCCTTAATAAAATCTCGTACGGCCACTCAAATAAAGCAACAACTACCATTCTCGCAGTAACAGTCAAAGCGTCCGAAAAATGTGTTAGTTTTGTTTACAAGTTGAGTAGAATAGCGATCTCTCCTGGACGCGAAACTGACTAATAATTTTTCGCTAACTTTTCTACTTTCTACCCTTCATGCAGTAGTGGATCTTCATTAACCTTCCTTTTAAAAATTCAATATCGTTTTTTTTTTCTATTCTCTTTTGTTCTTGGGCGCATTTGTATGTTAAAAAGGGAGACAACAAAAGTAAGTCACATTTCTTGCTAACATTAAACACTCTAATTATTTGTCCATGCAATAAGAAAAAATTAGGAAAGACAAACAAAATGAAAAACCTCAGATCAAATAAAACTTAACTTTTTTACCTCACACACACACACACACACACACACACACACACACACACACACACACACACGGCCCGGTAGCTCAGTGGTTAGAGCGCTGGCTTCACAAGCCAGATGACCGGGGTTCGATTCCCCGGCCGGGTGGAGATATTTGGGTGTGTCTCCTTTCACGTGTAGCCCCTGTTCACCTAGCAGTGAGTAGGTACGGGATGTAAATCGAGGAGTTGTGACCTTGTTGTCCCGGTGTGTGGTGTGTGCCTGGTCTCAGACCTATCCCAAGATCGGAAATAATGAGCTCTGAGCTCGTTCCGTAGGGTAACGTCTGGCTGTCTCGTCAGAGACTGCAGCATATCAAACAGTGAATTACACACACACACACAGCCCTAGTAAACTCTGGAATTTCCTACCGGCTTCTGTACTTCCAAATTCTTATGACTTGACATCATTCAAGAGGGAGGTTTCAAGACATCTATCCCTTTTTATGGGATAACTCTCTAACTGCAAGGAAACTGACAATTAGATAGGACTTTTTTTCATCTTGTGTTTCCCTTGGCTAGCTCTCCCCCTCTTACATGAAAAATAGACGTCAGCTCACCACAAGAGCGAGACAATTACCACTTGACACACCGAGTAATACCACGCGACACATTGACTAATTGAACTTCGGTTACTGCGGGTGTTAGCGGACGGTGCGGCGACAGACAGTGCTTCCCATCAGCTTACGGTACCAGCCAATCAATCTTAAACTCGTGCCTTGTCTAAAGAGTGACCGAGAGAGGGGTATCAGTGAAGATGAAAGAAGCATAAGCTGTTGTTAGTGTTTATATAATGTTCTTTCATCTTTTATTTTATTTTGTAAAGCTTGAGGGTGTTGTATTGTGGTGTGGTATTAGTTGTCCCTTTCCACCAGCGGCTAAAAGGGGCTGTGTGTGTGTGTGTGTGTGTGTGTGTGTGTGTGTGTGTGTGTGTGTGTGTGTGTGTGTGTGTGTGTGTGTGTGTGTGTGTGTGTGTGTGTGTGTGTGTGTGTGTGTGTATGCAGTGTGTGTGGTGCTTTGTCCAGACCGCCCCGTGTGGGATTGTCGGTTTGGTATATAGATAGACAGATTAACTTTTTTTTTTTTTGCATGTGGATGTGATTAAGTTTATATTGAATGAAAGTCTATATTGGAGGGATTTTTTCTTCTTTTTAGGCTCATGGCGTGAAGGATCAGTGTCAGTGTGTGTGTGTGTGTGTGTGTGTGTGTGTGTGTGTGTGTGTGTGCAGGAATGCCAAATAGAACTACCAATACACCAAATTTTCTTTGTATCTTTAAATTTTGAGCAATAAGCCAAACTATCTTTTTTCCGATCTTTTCTTTTTTCACCTGCTACCTTCTTCACACACTATTTGAATACTATCCTTCCCTAAACCACGTGAAGGAAGCAAGAAGAACAAATGAAGGAAGCCACAGAAGGAAGACAGGTGAAGAAATCTGAATAAAGACAGCGTGATTGAAGGAAGCCTAATTAAACAGCGCCCTCCCCCAAAAAAACTTAACCTTGCCTTTCTTCACATAGCCAGCAGTACACCACCACCACCACCACCACCACCTCCGAAGCCTTGCCATTCTCTCCCCGTGTCACTCTCAGGTGCTTTAAGCCGCTTTTGCGAGGCTCAGCGCTGCCTTGGCGGGTTCCTGACAGGGTGATCTTACGCGGAGGCTCCCCTGTTCCCCTGCATGTCTCTCAGTCTCTCGTAGAATCTCGCGAGTTTCCGTTTTCTATATCTTTTTATCTAGCAAGAGTCGAAGTACAGAGCGTGTCTTGATCTTTTAACTTTTTTTCTTCTTCTCGTTTTCTTTGACTTGTGATGAAGAAAATGGAGGTTGATGTTGAGGTGGGTGGAATTTGTGTTTGTTTTGCTTCTGCTCTTGCTTCTTCTTTTTTTCTGTTTAGTGAATGTAACGTATAAAAGTTGAAACACAGTGAGTAATTTTTTTTCGTTCTCTTCGTTTTCTTTGACTTAATTCATGTCTCTGGCTCGTATTCTCAAACACTTCTGTGTTTCACCTCCACTAATTTAAAAGGCTTTATCTAAATTTACTCTAGTTTTTTAAAGGTGTTTTTTTACGGTTCAAGAGGCAGAGTGACATGATTTCTACATTATCAATTGAAGAAACACTCTTAAAAACCCCGCTAATCATCTCTGTGGCCTTGGAAAATAGTCGTGGTGAGAGATCAAAGCGTTTCTGAATAAGGATCTGAGTTTTTGTTTCTCTTCCTTTAGTCCTCTCTGCCTCACTTCCTTCCTCACATTTAATTCCTTTCATAATCTATTATCATTGTTTTCATTATTTCTTCTTCTCTTGCTCGTCTTCCATTTCCTATTCTTTTCTTCAAGTCAACCATTTCTTCATTCAATTTTTATGTTATTTTCCTTGGATTTCTTAACTTTTTGGATGTAGTAATGAAATTTTTTGTGTTTTCTTCTTCTCTACTTCACTGTTGTTACTCTCCACTAAGCTTCTCTTCTCTTTTCTTCTCTTTTGTTCCTCTCCATTGTTACTCTCTTTTTTTCTCTTCTCTCTTCTTAGGAAACCGTCAGGCACCAGTCTTCTCTCTTCTTCCTTGTTGTTTCTCTCTATTATTACACTTTTCCTCTCTTTTCTTCTTCCCAGAACACCGTCACGCACCAGTTTTCTCTCTCTGCCCTTTTGTTTCTCTCTATTATTTATCTTACTCTTTCTTCCCTTTTTCTCAGGGCTTCTCTCTTCTTCCCTGTTATTTCTCCCTATTATTACTCTTCTCTCTCTCTTCTTCCCGCCAGGCACCAGTCTTCGTCGTCATCCCGTGTCCGTCGCCGCGAGAGAGAGAGAGAGAGAGAGAGAGAGAGAGAGAGAGAGAGGATGCACTGCCGTCCTTCCCTCATTGCTGCTGTCGTGTTGTCAGTGTTGCCATTCTAAAAAGGAGCCTCCGAGCTTCCTTCTCAACGTAAGCCGGATAGAGAGACGGATTCCACGGCGTTTCTTCAGAGTGTGTTCTGAAATTGGTCTAGTAGTATTTCTCTCTTCTTTTCTATTATGCATGTTTGTATTTCAGTTTTTATTTGCAAAGAAAGTGTTGGGAGAGGTAAGCATTTTATCGTGCCATTTTTTAAAGAGACGAGGTTAGTAGAACAGTAATGAGTAAAGAAAGAAAGAAGGAAAGAAGGGAAGAGAACAAGGATAAAAAGGAATAATAGGAAGGAAGAGAAGAAAAGAAAAGAAAGAAGGAATGATAGGTATGTAGAAGGAAAGATGAAGTGGAATGGAGAGAAAGGACATGATGACAAGCTTTTACAGAGAGAGAGAGAGAGAGAGAGAGAGAGAGAGAGAGAGAGAGAGAGAGACGGGGGGGAAAGGGAATAAATAATTAAATTTTACGTACTTTTATTGCAGTCGGTTGTAATATTCTAATTGCTTCTCATTCCATGCTAAAAAAAAAAAAAAAAAAAGAATATTTATCAGGGAGTATAGTAATTTCTATACAGCGAGATCCAGAGTAATATATGAATTTACTTTTCCACATTTTTTTTCTTTTTTTTTGCAACTTCTTTTTTGGGGGGTCAAGCTTACTCGCCTGTCGCTGTCTCATACTGACTCCATCCAATCTAACACTATTTTCCCCCAAGCCACGTGTAACAAGAAAAAAGGAATGGAAAAGTAAAAAAAAACTCGGAAACGCATAAAACTCAAATTTTGTTCAGGTTTTCAGAAAATATAGAAATTTTTTATATAGCTGGACTGTCTCTGTTTTTCTCACTCGGTACAAGACTAAAAGTTCAAAAATTTAAGGGAGAATGTTAGACAGCGAGTTTGTGCCTTTAAAACCGTGAAGCGAGGCAGCTGCAGCTATGAGGGTGAGGATAAAGGTGAGGGTGACGGTGATAGTGAAGGTGGTGGTGAGTGAGGGTGATGAGGGTGATAGTGTTGGTGGTGGAGAGTGGCTATCAGATCCTAATTTTGAAACACCTGCACCATCCCTGTACTACATTCAAAAGGTTTTAGATGAAGTTACTCGAGGTGAGGAGTTATTTCGTGTTGTAGTGAGAGATTATCAATGTTTCGGTATCAAAAAGAAGGGAAACTGTCTTTTTTTATTTTGTTAATCATCTCTATGGTTTTGGAAAATACTCGTGGTGAGAGGGCAAAGCGTTTCTGAATACGAACGATTTGAATGAGGAACTCGGCTTTTTAAGGAGGTTCACATGATATTATCCGACAGATTAGCAAGATTTCTACATTTACAATAGGAGAAACAGTCATGAAAAGCCAACTAAACATCTCTGTGGCCTTTGAAAATTGTTGTGGTAAGAGAGCAAAGCGATTTTAGAATACTGGCAAGATTTCAATAAGTACCACGGCTTTATTACAACACTTACATTAATTTACTAACCTTTTAACAAGACTTCTACATTAAGAGCAAGAGAAACAGTCATGAGAAACCGGCTAATCATCTCTGTGGCCTTGGAAAATAGTCGTAGTGAGAGAGCAAAGCGTTCCTAAATACAATCAGGAGTCTCAACACAGCCTCACTGCTTATTCTTCCGCCACCATCACATCCCTTGAGGAAACTAAGAGGAGCACATCAGAAAACTATTTGTCCGGGATGAGTGATTGCCTGGGAGAGAGAGAGAGAGAGAGAGAGAGAGAGAGAGAGAGAGAGAGAGAGAGAGAGAGGAGGGGTTATGAGAGGGTAGGTCGTTGTCAGCTTCCTCCTCCTCCTCCTCCTCATCTGTGGGGAACTTACAAAATTATCGTATCGGTTTGGAGAGAGAGAGAGAGAGAGAGAGAGAGAGAGAGAGAGAGAGAGAGAGAGAGAGAGAGAGTGTGTGTGTGTGTGTGTGTGTGTGTGTGTGTGTGTGTGTGTGTGTGTGTGTGTTTTCATGTTTAAATGCTCTTATACGCTTCTCTTTATCTGTTTATTCTTCTCTCTTCCTTTAATGCCTCTTCTCTTACCACCACCACCACCACCACCATCACCATCATCATCACCATCATCATCGTCTTTTTCTTTATATTCCTTCTTTATTCTCCTTAACACATACCCTCCCTTCCTGTGTCGTCTACACTGTAAAGTTTTAATCTGTCAGTAGAGTCAACAAACTACCCCTAAAACCTGTTTGACTTTAATAACTGTCTTTTAAAAATATAAGTTATTATTCAAAGTCCACAAAGATGAGGAAACTTATTTGCAAGAATGTTTATGGTATTGATATTAGTTAAAACCATGTTGATCTGTCAAAAAAAACCCCATCAAACTACCTTTAAAAACATGTGTGACTTAAACAACATTCTTCTAAAAATTAAGGTTTTATGGCCACAATTTTTAAAGTCCAAAAATATTAGGAACCTTATTTTGACAGAGCGTATAAGGTATTGATAGAGCATAAGTCATGTTAATCCACCTACCCTTAAAAAACCCATGTGAATTAAATAAGTCTTTTGAAAATATAATTTAAGTGACCAGTATTTTTCAAAGTTCACAAAGATGAAGAACCTTATCCGCAAGAGTGTTTATCGAACTGATAGAGTAAAAATCCAGATAATCTGTGAATAGAATCATCAAATTACCTTTACAAACATGTGTGATTTAAAAGCAGTCTTTAAGAAAAAAAGTTTTACAGCCACAAATTTTAAAGTCCACAAAGATGAAGAACTTTATTTGCAAAATTGCTTATGGTATTGATACTATAGAAATCATGTTCATTTATCAACAGAACCAATAAACTACCCTTAAAAACCTATATGACTTAAATAAAAGTTTTTTTTTTTAAATATAGGTTATATGACCAGAATTTTTCAAAGTCCACATAGATGAGGAACTTTATTCGCAAAAGTGTTTATGGTATTGATAAAATAGAAATCATATTAATCTTTCCATGGAACCATCAAACTACCCACAAAACCCCATGTGATTTAAAAAGAGCCTTTTCAAAAACTAGGTTTTTTTGGACACCATTTTTCGTAGTCCACACAGATGAAGACCCTTATTTGAAACAGTGTTTTTAGTATTGATAATACAGAAATTCAGTTAATCTTTACATGGAACCATCAAATTCCCCTTAAAAATATGTGTGACATTAATAAGCGTCTTTTAAAAATATAAGTTATGTAGCCACAATTTTTCAAAGTCAAGAGAGATGAGGAAACTTATTCCCAGGAGTGCTTTTGGTATTGATAGTGTAAAAATCCCTTTAATATGTTAATAAAACCATCAAACTGACCTTAAAACCTGTTTAACTTAAATAAGAGTGTTTTCAAAACATAACTTATGTGGCTACAAATTTTCAAATTCCATAGATATGAAGAACCTATTTCCAAGAGTTTTTACGGTATTCATTGTAGTAAACACCATATTATTCAGTCAATAGAACCATCAAATTACGCTTAAAAACTTGTGTGACTTAAACAACAGTATTTTGAAAATTAAGATTTTATGGCCACAAATTTTTAAGTCCACAAATATTAGGAACCTTATTTGCAAGAGTGTTTATGGTATTGATAGAGAAGAAGTCATTTTAGTCTGTCAATAGAACCATCAAACTGCCCATAAAAACCCATGTGAGTTAAATAAGAATCTTTTAAAAATATAGGTTATGTGGCCAGCATGTTTCAAACTCCACAAAGATGAGGAATCTTATTCGCAAGAGTGTTTATGGTATTAATGGAAAAGAAATCCAGTTAATCGGTCACCTGAACCTTCAAACTATCCTTTAAAATCTGTCTGACTTAAACAAAAGTCTTTTAGAAATACAGGTTTTGTAGACACCATTTTTGAAAGTCCACAAAAAAGAGGGACCTTATTTGTAAGAATGGTTATGGTATTGATAAAGTAGAAAATCATTTAATCTGTAAATAAAGTCATCAAACTACTCTTAAAAACCTGTTTAACTTAAACAAGATTCTTCTAAAAATAAAGGATTTGTGGACATTATTTTCAATGACCACAATATTGAGGAGCCTTATTTGCAAGAGTTTTTGTGGTATTAATAGAGTATAAATCGAGTTAATCTTTCAATAGAACCATCGAAATACCCATGAAAAGCTGTTTCACTTGAACAAGAGTCTCTTGGATATATAGGTTTTGTGGACACTATTTTTCAAAGTCCAAAAAGATGAGGAGCCTTATTCGCAAGAGGGGTCATGGTATTGATAGTGTTGTAATCCAGTTAATCTTTGAATGGAACCATCAAACTACCATTAATAACCTGTTTCTCTTAAAGAAAAGCCTTCTGAAAATATAAGTTTCATTGACACAATTTTTTTTTAAAGTTCACAAAGATGAAGAGCCTTATTCGCAAGAGTATTTATGGTATTGATTGAGTAGAAGTCCAATTAATCTGTCAATTCTAACCATCAAACTACCCTTAAAAAGTATTGTGACTTAAATAAGTCTTTTAAAAATATAGGTTTTGTGGACACCATTCTTCAAAGTCAACAGAGATGAGGAGCCTTTTTCCTATGAGTGTTCATGGCATTGATAGAGTAGGAATCCAGTTAATCTGTCAATACAACCATCAAACTACCCATAAAACCTGTTTGACTTAAAGAAGAGATTTTTTGAAATACATGTTTTGTTAACACAATTTTTGAAAGTACACAAAGATGAGGAATCATATTCGCAACAGTGTTTATGGTATTGATAGAGTAAAAATTCATTTAATCTCTGTATGGAACCATCAAACTGCCCTTAGAAAGCTGTGTGACTTTAAAAATTCTTTTAAAAATATAAATTATGTAGCCACAATTTTTCAATGTCCCAAAAGATGAGGAACCTTATTCGCAAGTGTTTTTGGTATTGATAGAGTAAAAGTCAGTCAGTCTGGTAATAGAACCAACAAACTACCCTTAAAAACCTTTGTCTTATAAAAAAAGTCTTTTAAAAATACAAGTTTCAAAATAAGGATCTCCACCACCAAATCACACTCATCACCCTCACCCTATAGGTTTTGTGGACTCCATTTTTCAAAGTCCACAAAGATCAGGAGCCTTATTAGCAACAGTGTTAATGACATTGATAGAATAGAAATCCAATTAATCTGTAAACAGAACCATGAAACTACCCTTAAAAACCTATGTGATTTAAATAAGTCTTTTAAATATATAGATTTTTTGGACACCATTTTTGAAAGTCTACAAAGATGAAGAGCCTTAATCGAGAGAGTGTTTATAGTATTGTTAGAGTAGAAATCCAGTTAATCTGTCAATGGAACCCTCAAACTACCCTTAAGAACCTCTTTCACTTAAACAAGAGCTTTTGAAAATATAGATTTTGTGAACCCAATTTTTCAAAGTCCACAAAGATGAGGAACCTTATTTGCAAGAGTGTTTATGGTATTGATAGAGTAGAAATTCAGTCAATCTCTTATTAGAACCATCAAACTACCCATAAAAACCTGTTTGACTTGAATGAAAGTCTTTTGAAAATATAAGTTATGTCGCCACAATTTTTCAAAATCCACAAAGATCAGGAGCCATATTTGCAAGAGTGTTTATGGTATTCATAGAGTAAAAATGCAGTTGATTTTTCAATAGAACCGTCAAACTATCCTTAAAAACCATTTTCACATAAACAAGAGCATTTTAAAAATATAGGTTTTGTGGACTCAATTTTTCACAGTCGAGAAAGATGAGGAGCCTTATTCAAAAGAGTGTTTATGGTATTGATAATGTAAAAATCCAGTTACTGTTTGAACTGAGCCATCAATTTACCCCTAAAAACCTGTGTGACACTAAAAAGAGTCTTTTAAAGACATATGTTATGTAGCCACAGTTTTTCAAAGTTCATAGAGATAAGGAACCTTATTCGCAGGAGTTTTTTTTTGGTATTCATAGAGTAGAAATCCATTTAATCTGTTAATTGAACTTTGAAACCACCCTTAAAAACATGTGTGACTTAAACAAGACTTTTTTAAACATATAATTTATGTTGCCACAATTTTTCAAAGTTCACAAGGATGAGGAACCTTATTTCCAAGAGTGTTTATGGTATTCATAGTAGTAGAAACTATGATAATCTGTCAAAAGAACCATCAAACTACCCTTAAAACGTTTGTGACTTAACAAACAGTCTTTTAAAAGTGAAAGTTTTATGGCCACAATATTTAAAGTCCAAAAATTTTAGGAACCTTATTTGCAAGAATGTCTATGTTATTGATAAAGTAGATATCACGTTATTCTGTCAGTAAAACCATCAACCTACTCTTAAAATTCGAAGGGAATTAAATAAGAGTCTTTTAAAAATATAGATTATTTGGTCAGTATTTTTCAAAGTCCACAAAGATGAGGGACCTTATTCGCAAGAGTGTTTATGGTATTGATAGAGTAGAAATCCAGATAATCTGTCAGTGGAATCATGAAAGAAGCCTTTAAATCATGTATGACATAAACAACATTCTTTTAAGAATAAAGGTTTTATATCCACTATTTTCAAATTCCACAAAGATAAGGAACCTTATTTGCAAAAGTGCTTATGGCATTGATAGAGTAGATATTATATTAATCCATCATTAGAACCAACAAACTACCCTTAAAAACCCAAATGACTTAAATAAGAGTTTTTTTTCAAATACAGGTTATGTGGCCAGAATTTTTCAAAGCCTACAAATTTGAGGAACCTTATTTGCAAGAGTGTTCATGGTATCGATAGAGCAGGAACCATTTCAATCTATCAATGGAACGATCAAAGTACCCTTCAAACCCAAGTGATTTTAACAAGAGTCTTTTGAAAAATAAATGTTTTGTGGAGACCATTTTTCAAAGTCCACAAGGTTGAGGAGCCCTATTTCCATGAGTGCTTATGGTATTGATAGACTAGAAATCCAGTTAGCCTGTCAATATAACTATCAATCTACCCTTAAAACCTTGTGCGACTTAAATAAGGGTTTTTTAAAAATATATGTTTTGTGGGCACCATTTTTCAATGCCCACATGGATGAGGAGCCTTATTCGCAAAAACGTTTATGGTATTCATAGAGTAAAAATACAGTTATTTTGTCAATAGAACCATGAAACTATCCTTCAAAACCTGTTTGACTTAAAAAAGAGCCTTTTACAAATAAAGGTTTTGTGGACACAAATTTTGATAGTCCACAAAGATGAGAAACTTTATTCTCGAGAGTGTTTATGTAATTGATAGTGTATAAATTTAGTTAGTCTTTGAATGGAACCATCAAACTACTCATAAAAAACCTGTGTGACTTTAATAAGAGGTTTTCTTTAAACATAAGTTATGTAGTCATTTTTCGAAGTTCAGAAAGATGAAGAACCTTATTCACAAGAGTATTTATGGTATTGATAGAGTAGACATTCAGTTAATTTCTCGATAGAACCATCAAACTACCCTTGAAAAGCTTGTGTGATCTAAATAAAAATATTTTGAATATATAAGTTATATGGCCACAATTTTTTCAAGTCCACAGAGATGAGGAACATTATTTGCAAGAGTGTTTATGGTATTGATAGAATAGAAATCTACTTAATCTGTCATTCTAATCATCAAACTACCCTTAAAAACCTGTGTGACTTAAATAAGAGTCTTTTAAATATATAGGATTTGTGGACACCACTTTTGAAAGTCCACAAAGATGAGGAGTCTTATTCGTATGAGTGTTTACGGTATTGATCTAGTAAAAATCCAGTTAATCTGTCAATAGAACCATTAAATTACACTTAAAAATTTGTTTGACTTAAACAAGAGCCTGTTGAAAACATAGGTTTTGTTAACACACAATTTTTCAGTCCCCCAAAGATGAGGAGCCTTATTTGCAAGTGTTTATGGTACTGATAGAGTAGAAATCCAATTAATCTGTCAACAGAACCATTAAACTACCCTTAAAAACCTGTGCGACTTGAATAAGGGTCTTTTAAAAATATTGGTTTTGTAGGCATTATTTTTCAAAGTCCACAAAGATGAGGAGCCTTATTCGCAAGAATTTTATAGTACTGATAGAGTAGATGTCCACTTAATCTGCCAATAAATTCATCAAACTACCCTTAAAAACCTGTGTGACTTAAATAAAAGTCTTTTGAAAATTAATTTTTGTGGCCACAATTTTTCAAAGTCTGCAAAGATGAGGAACCTTATTCGCAAGAGTGCTTAAGGCATTTATAGAGTAGACATCCACTTAATCTGTCAATGAAATTATGAAACTACCCTTAAAACAAGTCTGACTTAAACAACAGTCTTGTAAAAATAAAAATTTATGGCCACAATTTTTGAAGTCCACCAAGATGAGGAATCTTTGAGGAATCAAAGATAAGGAATCAAATATTAGGTTTCATGTTTATCTGTAAATGGAAACATCAAACTACCCTTAAAACCCACGTCATTTAAACAAGGGCCTTTTGGAAAATATAGGTTTTGTAGACATCATTTTCAAAGTTAACCAAGATGAAGGAAGGGCTTTCTTTATTCGCAAGTGTTTATGGTATTGATAGAGAAGAAATCCAGTTAATCTGTCAAACTATCCTTAAAAACCTAAGTGACTTTAAGCAGTATTTGTCTGTCTCTGTGTGTGTGTGTGTGTGTGTATGTGTGTGTGTGTGTTTCTCTGTGTGTGTGTGTGTGTGTGTGTGTCTGTCTGTCTGTCTGTCTGTCTGTCTGTCTGTCTGTCTGTCTGTTTGTCTGTCTGTCCAATATCTTTTCTTTCATCCTTTTCTTCTTATTTCATGTCTTGTGTCTTTTTTATTTTATTTCTCTCTCTCTCTCTCTCTCTCTCTCTCTCTCTCTCTCTCTCTCTCTCTCTCTCTCTCTCTCTCTCTCTCTCTCTCTCTTTCGCAACGACAGAGAAGAATGACAGAGTTGCTTATAATCTGTATCGTGATTGTTTGGCAACCTCGCAGACCCCACGGCGTCACCAGAGAGAGAGAGAGAGAGAGAGAGAGAGAGAGAGAGAGAGAGAGAGAGAGAGACAGACAGACAGACAGACAGACAGAGAGAGACAGACGGACGTACAGACAGAGACAAATAGACAGACAGACAGAGAAAGAGATTACTGGAAATTTATGAGAACTAAATAAATCTAGACAAAGGAAAACAAATCGAAAGAAAACAACGAAAAAGGAGAGAAAAATATTAAAACGAGAAAGAAAAGAAGAAAAAAAAGGGAAAAGAAAAAGAAAAATAGTAAAAAAACATAAAATAAGAAAAAACAGAGTAAAACATTCTCTCCGTCCCCAAAAAATAGAAAAAGAAAAAGAAAAATATTACAGAGAATGAAGGGAATGAAAAGTAACAAAGAAAAATAAAAAGAGAAAAAGGAAAAATTGAAAACCGGAGGACAAAAAAATAAAGAAAGAAAACGAAAAAGAAAACGAGATGAAAAACAAGAAAACTGAGAAGAAAATAAGAACAAGAAAGAGAAGAAAAGAAAAAATGAATAAAAAAAAAACATGCAGGAAGTAGAAAAAGGAGAACAAAAATTTTAAAAAGAAACTAAAGAGAAATACGAAGAAGGAGATGAAGAGGAGGAGGAGGGAGGTAGACAAAATGGATAAAGAGGAGGAAAGGAGACAGAACGGACGAGGAGGAGAAGGGGGGGAGGAGGACAGAACGGATGAAGAGGAGGAGGGAGAGGGACAGAACTTATGAAGGATAGGAGGTGTGGGAGGACAAAATGGATGAAGAGGAGAAGGACAGAACGAGGGAGATAGAACGGCCAGGACTACAGAACTAGGAGGGGGACAAAACGAAGAGAGGAACAGAACGAGGAGAGAGGGACAGAACGAGGAGGGATAGGACAGAACGAGGAGGGATAGGACAGAACGAGGAGGGAGGAAACAGAACGAAGAGGACAGAGCAATACGGGAACAGAACGAGGAGGGAGGACAGAACGACGGATGAAGAGGAAGAGGATGGGAGGACAGAAAAGAACTGATGAAAAGGACAAATAGAGGATAGAACAAAACAGAGCAAATGAAAAGGACGAAGAGGAGAATGAAAGAAGAAAACAGAATAAATAAAAAGGACAAAGAGAGGATGGTAAGATAAAACAGAACGAATAAAAAGGACAAAGACAAGAAGAAAGGACAGCACAGAACGGATAGAGTCGTCGTACTAATAGGCAACCACGTACCAATGCCCAGACACTCACTAAACAACACGACCAACGAATCCCTGACAATGATTAATCAACTTAGGAATACCGAGGGATTGAGACTTCCTGTGCTGTTCTCCTTTCTGATTGGTGGAGAGCAGGCAAGGTCACCGATTCTCAGCCAATCACGTGTCTCCTTTCCCTTCTGGTGCAAGAATTATTGACAATTTCTTTACCTCCACTGGGCTTGGGAGGAAGAAGAGGAGAGAAGAAGGGAGAAGGAGAAAAGGGAGAGGAAAGGGAGAGGGAGAGAGAAAAGGGAAAGGAAAAAGGGGAGGAAAGGGAGAGAAAAGGAGGGAAAGAAGTGGTAGATCATGAAAGGAAGGAATTAAGGGAGGAGGGAGAAGTGTAGAAGGATGGTACAAAGGAGGAAAGTAGGGAGAGAAGAGGTAGAGGATGATAGAAAAGTAGAGAGAATAGAAGGAAGGAGAGGTGTAGATGGATGGTAGGAAGGAAATAGGGGAGGAGAGAAGAAAAGGGAGGAGGAGGAGTAGAGGTGAAGGAAGAAGAGGTGTAAAGGAGTGAAGAAAGTAGGGAAGTAAAGAGAGAGAGAGAGAGAGAGAGAGAGAGAGAGAGAGAGAGAGAGAGAGAGAGAGAGAGAGAGAGAATAAAGGCAGACTAAAGAGAATAGAAGATGAAGTACAACGAAAGGGAAGGCAGGAGAGATTTGAAGAACAGTCCACGCTTCTCTTCCTCTTCCTCTTCCTCCTCCTCCCCTTCCTCCTCCTCCTCCTCCTCCTCCTCCTCCTCCTCCTCCTCCTCCTCCTCCTCCTCCTCTTCCTCCCCCACACAACGAAAATCACATCCTTGCATATTTTTTTCCCCAGGAGATTATTTGTTTATTCCCGACAAGCTCACAATTTTCTCCTGAACTTTTCGACTACGAGTAATTTGCACAACAAATCTTTAGTGAACTTTTAACATATATTCAAATTTCCGTTATTCACGTGAACGATGCTACCACTCCCTTATTTTATTATTATTGTTATTATTATTATTATTATTATTATTATTATTATTATTATTATTATTATTATTATTATTATTATTATTATTATTGTTATTATTATTATTATTGTTCACTTCTCATTATTTTCCATTCTGTTTTGTATCATTTTCCTTCAACATTTCCGGGTGATTTAAGTAAAAAAGTTATAAATTCCAGGTTTTTGTCTTTTCTTTCTCTTTTAATCTTTCTATTCTTTTTTTGTAATGCTAGAAACAAACTAGAATTCAAACAAACAAGCGAAGGTTGACGCAATGCACTGTTGCCAAATAAATGATCAATCTTTCTATTTCTATGTCTATTTGTGATGATAGCGAGGCGATTCTGGAAATGCAAGTGTGAGCCAAGCTAGAGAAAGAACAGCGACACCCAGACACCCAGACACCCAGACGGCCAGACAGACAGGCAGACAGACAGACAGACAGACAGACAGACAGACAGACAGACAGTCAGGCAGATAGAGCATTGCAGAACAGAGACACCGACCAGACGTGAAAATATAATGACAAACTGAAAACGTGAACACACACACACATACACACACACACACACACACACACACACACACACACACACACACACACACACACACACACACACACACACACACACACACATTGTAAAGACAGACAAGGTTAATCTAATCAAATCATCACTGTTCATATGTACAAAATAGTTTACTACCGGACGTTCTCAAGCCTCTCCTCTCTCTCTCTCTCTCTCTCTCTCTCTCTCTCTCTCTCTCTCTCTCTCTCTCTCTCTCTCTCTGCTACACAAATTCCCAATAGATATTTGTTCAAAACTTTACGAAGGACTTTTGACAGTAGAAAATTTCCCTGTCCCTCTTTTTTCCTTCGTGTTGCTCAGATCACCTCCCCAGCCACCCAGCCAGCCAGGCAGCTTCCTGTGACCTTTAACCTCCCTCCTGCTCCTCTCCACTCCCTATGTACTTCTCCTATTAGTTTTATTGTTAAGTTTTCGTTTTTTCCTCCTTCTCTCATTTGTCTCTCTTCATCTTCCTTTTTTCTATGTTTTCTTTGCCTAATTTGTTATTTCTACTATCGTACGTATCTTCCTCTTCTTCCTACTCGTCCTCCTTTTTCTCTCGTCCTGTTCTCTGTTTTCTATGTTCCTTCTATTAGTTTATCAGTTATTTTTCCCTCCTTCTCTCATCTTATCTCTCTTCCTCTTCTTTATTTATGTATCCTTTTCTTTGTCTAATTTTCTATTCCTCTATTGTACTCATCCACCTCTTCCTCTTCCTCCTCCTATTCCTCCTCTTCTATTTCTCCTCCTCTTCGCCTTCATACTCCTTACCTCTGAATCAAGACAACCTTTCTGACTCCCTATTTTGTTATTCCTCTATCATACGTATCCTTCACTTCCTCTCCCTCCTATTCCTCCTTCTCTATTCTTCCTCCTCTTCGCCATTCTACTCCTTACCACTGAATCGAGACAATCGCATCAGCTGTCAATAGTTTCAGATATCTTTTCTTCTCCTT